>NC_056747.1:636664815-636964815 GCF_019279795.1 Protopterus annectens
GGGGAAATGCATAGATCGAGAGGTTCACCCATTGGAAGCATACAGCATCCACTTTCCAGGCCTTGCTGTGAGGTTCCCTAGTGCAGAATTTGCTGAGCTGATGATTGTAGTGGGAGGCAAAGAGGTCCACCTTCGGGGTGCCCCATTATTGTGTTACAAGTCTGAAGGTTCTGTGGTCTAGTTGCCACTTGTGTGGGTCTAGCAGGTTTCTGCTTAAGTTGTCTGCCACAGAGTTGAGGGAGCCTGGCAGGAATTGTGCTAGCAGGTGTATTTGCGTGGCTGAGGCCGTGTGCCAAAGGGTCATGGCGAGCCTGCAGAGAGGATAAGAGTGAGTCTCTCCCTGCTTGCTGATATACCACATCACTGTGGTGTTGTCTGTTTTGATCACTAGTGGCCCCGGGGAGAGTAGGGGACTGAAAGCTGTCAGGGCATGCTGAACAGCTAGCATCTCTTTTTGGTTGATGTGCAGATGTATTTGATTTGGGCTTCAATGGCCCTGAATGCACTTGCCGTCCAGGTGTGCACCCCAGGCATAGTCTGATGCGTCTGTGGTGACAGTCTGGGCAGCGTGGGGTTGTGAGAAGGGAAGTCTCTTGTTGTGGTTGCATGCTGCTGCCCATCAAAGAAAATCTTTCCTCAGACAGGATATCATAGGTATGATAGTTTCCAGGTCTTGAAAGTGTTGACACCAAAGGCTTTTTAGGTACCATTGTAGTTTCCTCATATGCAGTCTGGCATATGGAATGAGTAGAATGCAGGGGGCCATGAACCCTAGAGCTTGCAGGATTTTCCTTGCAGATAACTGGGTTCTGGTGGCTACTTGAGAGAAGTAGCCTGTCAGGTAGACTTGTTTTTCTGGAGTAAGGAATGCCATCTGGGATGCTGTGTCCAGGCTTGCTCCCAGGAATACATTTTTTTTTTGTGTGGGGACTAGTTTTGATTTCTTTTCGTTGATAGTATACCCCTGGGAGGTCAGTAGGTCCTTTACAAAGGTCAGATGCTGTAACAGCTTTTCCTGACTATCTGCCTGAATCAGGCAATCGTCTAAGTAGGGGTAAATTTGAATATTTCTTTGTCTGCAGAAAGCAATGGCTGGAGCCAAGCATTTTGTGAAAATTCTAGGAGCAGTGGATAAGCCAAAGGGAAGTGCAGAGAACTGAAAGTGCATAGATCCTGCCCTGAAACGTAGATATTTCCTGCAAGATTCCCCGACTGGGATGTGTAGGTAGGCCTCTTTTAGGTCTAGGGTGGCTAACCAAGCATCCTTGGAAAGCATAGGAAGAAGCTGCTGGAGGGTGAGCATTTTGAATTTTGGTATCACCAGAAAGGTGTTTAGAATGGATAGATAGAGGATTGGGTGCCAGGTGCTCTCTTTTCTGGGTACCAGGAAGAGTCTGGAATAGAAACCTTTGCCTATCTGGTCTGCAGGAACATGCTGTATTGCCCTCATGGAGAGCAGGGAAAGGACTTTCTTTTTGGCCTCTGCCCACTAGTTTGGAGGAAGATCTGGGAACCCTTTTAGGGTTGGCAGAGTGTGGAAATAAAATTTGTATCCCTGGGACACTATGCTGAGGACCCATCGGTCAGAGGCCCAGTTGTTTGCATGGAAGGAGAGTTTTCCTCCTAGGGGCACAAGCAGGTGGGCAGAGGAAAGGGGTGGAGGTGTAAAGTCAATGAGTTCTTACCATAAAGGGGCGGCTTAGCACTCCCTGTTTTTGAAGAGGAGGAACTCCATTGCTTAGATCTCTGCATTCCCTGGGACTGCTGTCTAGGGGGTTTCCCCTGGGTCTGGGCTGAGCTGGCCTGGAGGGGGCCAGAAAGGACCAGTGCTTGGAGGGGCAATGCCTACTGAACTTCAGAGGCTGGACCTGTAAAAAGTCTTTAACTGTCTGCATAGATTTAGCTTTTTCTTCCATCTTTTTTAAGATCTCTTCTGCCTTGGTGCCAAACAAATTGTCTTTGTTCAATGGTGCGTCCAATAATTTTGATTTGACATGGTCTGGCAAGGTCTGTTCCTTAATCCAAGCATGCTTTCTAAGGACAGAACCAGTGACGGCTGCCCTGCAAGATGCTTCTAGGGCGTCAAAGCCACATTGCAAGGTGTGCTTACTAACTTGGCTTGCAGAATGCATAAGCTCTTGTAATTCTTTATTTTCTGCACAAGCAGAAAAGGAAGATATTTTTTTTTTGAGGAATTCCATGTTATGCTGCTGATATTCCAGCATGTGGAACTGACAATTTAGTGTTCTAATAGCAAGAGTTGCAGCGGTGTATTCTTTTTTTATCCCATCTATCTAAAGCTCAGGAATCCCTGTCTGAGGGGGTGGGATTCTTAGCTGAGGTTGCTTTAATTCCTTTAGGTCCCTGGGAGATGACCTCTGGGTCAGCAGTAGGATTTTTGAAAAGGAATTTGTGAGAGTCAGGGACTCTGTAGTACCTGTCAGGTTTCCTGGGATCAGGAGGAAGGGTGTCAGGAGTCAAACTGGATTTCATAAAAACATCATCCACAACATCCAGGACAGGAGGAATGGCTAAAGGTCTGTGCTGTGGTAAATCTAAGAATTCCCTGAGTCTGTTTTTTGACTGAGGATAGTCCTGACATTCCCATTGGAAATGCTCCCTTAAAGTATGTAGGGTTTCACCAAATGAAAAATCCTTGGTAGGAGAGGCAGAAGGAATGGATTCCTCTGCATCAGAATCCTCATAAGCAGAGAGGGGTTGCATGTCTTCATATTCAGAAACCTCAGAGTCATCGGAGTCCTGTTCAGATAAAACTACTAGGGACAAGTCTCTTTTTCTTTTGGAAGGGGTAGCCTGGCTTCCTCTAATAAGCATAATAAGGTCTTCTGCCATTTTAAGCATTTAAGATTGAGGCATGGAAGCAGGTGCCTGAGCTTGGGTTGTCAGTTTTTTAGGCGTAGTTCATACCTTGGGCCTTAGAAACTTGGTACTTTTAGAAAGAACTGAAGATACGAAAGAAGTCGTCAGTTTGTGTTGAGTATCAGTATTGCAAAGAACTTCCTCGGAAGACGGTGCCTGCTCAGTGGCTCTGGACCCATCCAAGGTAGAGACATCCGCAGGATCCTTAGTCGAAGAAGAGTCTTGCAGCATACCGAACTCTGAAAGGGTCTCGGCAGAGGCCTGAGAATCCACAGAAGTGGGCATCAGGGGCTGCGAAAGCACTTCACTGAGGACCAGAGAACTGGAGACTAGCTTAATGGAAGCATCGTCGGCAGTTTTGGACCTGTGTGGTCTGTCTCTGTCTTTATCCTTACGTTTTTTCGGAAGATCGGCAGTCGGATGGCTTACTGAAGCCATATCGGAATACGAGGACTGAGAGCGAAAATATCTGGCTACAATAAGGGCCTGACGACATATAGCTCTGGCACTGAACAAAGCACAAAAGCGACAGCGAGGGACGTCATGGTCTGGGCCTAAACACGTGACGCAGTAAGAATGTAAGTCTCGGTATGGTATTTGCTTTCCACAGGTGAGACAATTGTTAACTTTTTTTGACATCGGTTAGACCAAGAAAAAAGGATCCCCAATGGGGTACTTAGCTTTAGAAGAATTCAACTTCAATTCGGAAACGAAAACTCAGGTAGTGGCCGACCGGCACTCGTGCAAACTGCTTCTGCTTTGGGCTCCTCGGCAAGAAAGACTGATGTAATGGCGTCGGCTGCCTGATTTTATACCACTGACGACCTGACGTCAGTCCTGGAGCGACAGCAACTGACGCAGAAATACTAAGGCTCTGGTATTCGAGCCGACTGAGGGCTACCCCTGGCAGGATAACCCAAGTGTGATGACTGCAAGAGTAAAACATGAAGAACATCAGCATCAGCACGGTGGCCCACTATGACCTCTACTTACGAATATGTCCTTACACACACACGATCCTGAAGGTTACCATCCATTGGTGGCTTGTGTGCATAATGCCTGTCTCAAGCCACAGTCCATGTCACTGATCTTTCTCAGAAGGACAGTGGCAGTGTATATGTCTGGATCCACCCCACCATCCCCTCCAAGGATGAGCTCCCTATCCTCTGTGCTAGCAACACTAGTAGATCTCTAGTTACCCAGACAGTAGTCAGGGCTTCATCCATCTATGCCACTGTGTAAACATTAATGGGTTTCATACTTATCCTAGTTTATTCCAAACTAATCAGAAGTGTATATGCCTTTGAGAACATTTCTTGAGAAAATCAAAGTGGCACTGGAAACAGGAACATGAAACAAGCATCATAATGCTAAAGAAACTGGATATAAAAGCATCAACTCTTAGATACTATGTGACAAATCCAGCTGATTGTTAAAAGGAGCCATGTATGTAGTAGGTTTTATGGGACAATGCATAAGGGAAAAATAATACAGCATGCAATTCTAGAAAGGGCAGGGAGCAAATGAGCAAGCACATTTGTTTTAAAGAAAGGATAAGCACCATCTGATCTGTGCAGAAAACTATTCAAAGTACCCAAAGGCAATCAATATAACAGATGCATCATACAATACTGTCAAAAATTGCTTAAGGCAATATTTTCCAGACACAGAATGCCTGATGCTCTTATTTTAGTCAACATTCTCCAATTCATGAGTTAAAATTTCATAAATGTTCAGAAGAATTAAATTTAAATATATTACTACCAGACTTTATATCCCCAATCCAATAAACAAGATGAAAATTAATTAAACTGAGACAAATGAGAGAAAATATGTTGCTAGTTCAAAGAAAGACAGTTACTTAGTTCTGATGGGCTATCATAATAATCCCCTTCAACCAAATAGTTCATCTCCTTTACAGTTGCTAGTGGGAAGAAAACGTACAGTTGTGTACACTTAACATAAATGTAGATGTTAGAGAGTGTATTCACCTCTGCAGTCGTAACAAATGGGTTATCCGGCTCCCGGTAGCCCTCAGTCGGCCAGAATACCAAAGGTAAATAAAAATGAAGTCAGTTGCCGTCGGTTGTAAAGGACATCAGGGTGTCAGATACAAAAGGAGGCAGCCGACGTCACTTCCTCAGTCTTTCTTGCATAACAGTCAGGAGCCCCCAGGAAGTAAGGCTCAAATCAAAAACCAATTTGACAAATAACAAATTAAGCCTGTACCTCAGGAAAAAAGAATAGGAGAGGACCACAAAAAGGGGGAAGGAGGGAGGGAAACCAGGACTGCAAAGTACAGTTGTGTACACTTACCATAAATGTAGATGTTCGAGTGTATTCACTGTTGCAGTCATTACATTTGGGTAATCCTGCTGGCAGGTTGCCCGCAGTCGGCCTGAATTCCAAAGTTCTGGGTCCTCCGTCGGCTGCTGTCGCCCCTTCCCTAATGTCAGGTCGTCAGGGGTATAAAAGATGCGGCCGACACCATTTTCTTTAGTTTTTTTCTTGCCCCAGATGTCAGGTGCCCCCTAAAAGGGTAGCCAAAATTTAGATATATATATATATATATATATAAATATATGCACCAATATAAACTTTACCTTTCTCTACAAGCAAATACACCACATAGGTTGTATAAATCAAAGAAGGAAGGATAGGTTCCATCAGAAGAAAGGGGGATGTGGGTGGGTAACCTGGACTGCAACAGTGAATACACTCGAACATCTACATTTTTGGTAAGTGTACACAACTGTACTATGTTTTTCGTGTTTCACTGTTGCAGTCATTACATTTGGGTAGAGTCCCGAAGCTATGGTTGGGAGGCTGGAGCTAAACAGTGTTAGGAACGGTTATGAGGCCCTGCAGAACTGCAGTGGCAAAGCCTGCCCTGGATTTAGAGTAGAGAGGCAGATGATAGTGCTTAGTAAAGGTGTGCACTGAACTCCAAGTAGCAGCCTCTAAAATGCCCTTGGTTGGTACTCCCCTGAGAAAGGCTGCTGAAGTGGCTGCAGCTCTGGTTGAATGTGGCCTAAAGCCCTTGGGCACTGGCTTGTCATGGTGTAAGTAGCAGAAATGAATGCAGTGGCCTATCCACTTTGAAATAGTCTGCTTTGAGATAGCCTTTCCTTGTGATCCTGCAGCATATGCCACTAGTAATTGCTCTGTCTTTCTGAAAACTTTGGTTCTGTCCAAGTAGAATCTAAGCTGTCTGTGTACGTCCAAAGAATGCAGAATTCACTCCCCCTTGTTCTGTGGATTTGGATAAAAAGTTGGCAGATGGATAGTTTGGTTAAGAGCCACACTGGACACCACCTTAGGCATAAATGTTGGGTTTGTCCTCAGAGAGACCCTGTCTGGATGAAAAATGATAAAAGGTTCCACAGCCATGAGTGCCTGTAGCTCTGAAACTCGTCTTGCAGAAGTTATTGCTAGGAGAAGAGCTGTTTTCCAAGATAAAACTTTATATCAGCAGTAGCAGCTGGCTCAAAAGGAGGTAGGTTGAGTTTTTCCAAGACATAGCATAGTTGAGGTCCCATGCAGGCATTGGTGATCTCCTTGGAGGCCTTAAATTTTTGGCTCCTCTGAGGTACTGCTTTAATAAGGGATGAGAAAAGATTCGTGGCTCTGTATTGTAATGAACCGAAATGGCAGAGGCATGAATTTTAATAGATGAAAAAGATGGGCCTTTGTCCAGCATCTCAGTTAAGTATTGCAAAATCTGAGGAATATTTGGCACAGCTGTATCAGTTCCTTGTGCCTGGTTCCAAGCACAGAATCTCTTCCATTTTCCAGCGTAAGATTTTCTAGTACTAGGCCTTCTGGCTTGCAAAATGACATCCATCACAGCTTTACTGAGAGGTGTGTTTTGTATGACTACATTATTCGCCATGCTGCCAGGTTTAAAGTCCTGATTTGGCTGTGCAGGATCTGATTGTTTTGCTGGGACAGTAGATGAGGTATTTGAGGTAAGGTCCAAGCTGGGCATAGAGACAAGTTCTTTAGTATTGGATATCAGTACTGGCGTGGCCAGTCTGGAGCAATTACTATCATCTTTGGCTTCTCCTGTCTGACCTTTAGGAGTACCTTGGGGAGGGAGGAGAGGCAGTGGGGGAAAGGCATACACTGATAGGTTTTTCCAGCTGAAAGACAGGGTGTCCACTTTCCATGCTTGTCTGTGATAAATCCTTGTGCAGAATATTTTTAGTTGGTAGTTGTGAGGGGAGGCAAACAGATCTATGTCCGAGCATCCCCATTTCCTTGTTATCATGCTGAAGACTTGTGGATTTAGCTGCCACTTTTTGGGATCCATGAGGTTTCTGCTTAGTTCGTCTGCCAGAGTATTTTTCCTTCCTGGCAGGAATTGTCCCTGCAGATGTACTTGGTAGGTCAATACTGTGTCCCACAAAGTCATGGCTAGTCTGCAAAGGGGGTAAGAATGTGCGCCCCCCCCCCCTCTGCTTGTTTATATACCACATGACCGTGGTGTTGTCTGCCTTTATCAATAGTTGTCCTGGATGAAGTAGGTCCTTGAAGGCTGTCAGGGCATTTTGAACAGCTAGCATCTCTTTTTGATTGATATATAGATGCATTTGGTTTGGGGCCCATGTGCCCTGAATGCATCTTCCTGCCATGTGGGCCCCCCCAGGCATAATCTGATGCATCCGTTGTTAGCGCCTGCCTGGCTGGGGGTAATGTGAATGGCTGTCCCTTGTTTTGGTGACAAGCCTTTGCCCACCATCGAAATTCCTGTTGCAGGCAGGGAATGAGAGTAATCATAGTTTCCAGGCTGTGGCAATGTTGAGTCCAAACACTTTTTAGGTACCATTGTAGTTTCCTCATATGCAGTCTTGCACATGGAATTAGTAGGATGTAGGATGCCATGAGGCCCAAAGCCTGCAGAATTTTTCTTGCAGGTAACTGGGCCTTTGTTGCCAACGTTTTGAAATAGGTAGTCAGTTGCCTTTGTTTGTCTGGCATGAGATAGGCCACATGGGCAGTTGTACTTAAGCTTGCACCCAGGAATATCATCTCTTGATAGGGTACTAGTTTTGATTTATTTTCATTGACTGTGTACCCTAGACATGTTAGAAGTCTTTTCACAAATGTCAGATGCTGTAGATGAATGTCCTTGTTCTCTGCTTGAATTAGACAGTCGTCCAAGTAAGGATATATTTGTATTCCTTTGTCTGCAAAGTGCAATTACTGGTGCCAGGCACTTTGTAAAGACCCTGGGCGCAGTAGATAAGCCAAAGGGCAGTGCAGAGAATTGGTAATGCACTGAGCCAGCCTTGAATCTGAGGTATCTTCTGCATATTTGTCTGACTGGGACATGCAGGTATGCCTCTTTTAGGTCTAAAGTCACAAGCCAAGCGTTCTTGCCCAGCATGGGCAGAAGCTGCTGCAAAGTCAACATCTTGAATTTTGGTATATCCAGGAATGTGTTCAGAATAGATAGGTCCAGTATTGGCCTCCAGGCCTTGTCCTTTCTGGGTACCAAGACCAGTCGAGTAAAATCCTTGTCTCTGCTCTTGCTCTGGTACTTGTTGAATGGCCCCCATGTCCATGTGGGATGAGACTTGTTTTTGTCCCTCTGCCCATTGATTTTTTGGCAGATCTGGCCAGCCGTTTGCCTTTGGCAGGGTATGGAAATGGAACTAGTAGCCTTGTGACACAATATTTAAAACCCACTTGTCCTGGGTTATGATGTGCCAATTTTGAGAAAAAAGTGCTAATTTTCCCCCTAAGGGTGCTGCCAGGAGATAAGTGCTTGGTGCAGGCAGGGGGGAAGTCATTGGGACTGTTTCCTGTATGGTTGAGATTTGTCTTCTCCAACTTTGGAGGTAGAGGCACCCCACTGCTTTGACCTGTATGAACCTTGCGCCTGGGGGTCTGCCTCTTGGGAGTCTGGGTCTGCCCCTTTGAGGTCTGTCTGACACAGGAAAGGACCAGTTCTTTGTTGGCTAGTGTCTACTAAACCTAGGTGGCTGTACTTGTAAAAAATCTTTGACAGTTTGCATAGATTTAGCTTTGTCCTCCATTTTCTTTAACACCTCTTCTGCCTTAACACCAAATAAAGTATCATGCTGTAAAGGTGCATCTAATAATTTAACTTTGACATGATCAGGCAGATTTTGTTCCTTTAACTAAGCATGCCTCCTAATTACAGAATCCGTAACTGCGGCCCTGCAGGAGGCCTCCAAAGAATCAAAACCACATTGCAAAGTATGCTTTCCAACTTGTTCAGCTGCATGCAATAAATCCTGCATTTCCTTGTTTTCTGCACATTCAGAGTTTAACAACATTTTCCGTTTAAGCAATGTCATGGCATGTTGCTGATATTTGAGCATATGAAACTGACAGTTTAAGGCCCTTATAGCCAAGGTAGCAGATATGTATACCATTTTTTCTCATCTATCCAGAGCCCTAGAATCTCTGTCAGAGGGGGTACGGTTTTTTGCAGCGGAAGACTTAACTCCCTTGGGACCTTGTGAAATAGTTTCTGGGTCTGCATCAGGGTTTTTAAAAAATAATTTATGAGAGTCAGGAACCCTGTAATATCTGTCAGGCTTAACAGGAGCTGGAGGTAAGGAGTCAGGGGTAAGACTGGACTCCGAAAACACATCTTCTACAATGTCTAACACAGGAGGAATGGCTAGTGGCCTGTGTTGAGGTAGTAAAAGGAAATCCCCGAGTCTCTTTTTAGATTCTGAAAAATCTTGGCTCTCCCAGTGGAAATGCTCCCTCATGGTATGCAAGGTTTCCCCAAAAGAATAGTCCTCTGGAGGAGAAGCTGAAGGAATAGATTCTTCAGCATCAGAATCCTCATGGGGGGGAAGAGAATATTCCTGATCAGAAGAGGAATCAGAAGAAATAGAAACCTGATCTGAAGATTCATAGTCAGTCTCTTGCCTAGGCCTCTTATCAGGAGGGGGATGGGAACCCCTGATCAAGGTAATCAAGTCTTCGGCCATTTTGAGCATCTGTTTTTGGGGCATAGAGGCCTGACCACATGGCTCTTGAGTTTGTTTCTTTGCTTTAGAAGGTGCTTTAGTCTTTGCCTTTGAAGCTGAAGTCAGTTTAATGTAAAGATGTTTACGTCTGAATACACCCTCAGAAGCCAGTGCCTGCTCAGCGGCTCCGGACCCATCTGAAGGAATAGTATCCGAGGCTCCAATACCTTGAGTTTCCAGCGGCATGGCCGACTCCACATGGGAGTCGGTAGCGGCCTGCGACTCTATAGTAGCGGGCGTGAAATGCTGCAAAAGCGCCTCACTGAGAACCGGCGACTGGCTTAGAAGAAGCTTTGTCGTCGGTTTTGAGCCTCGGTAGTCTATCTCTCTCTCCTTTTCTTTGTGTTTTTTGTGAACTCTGGTAGTCGGATGGCTATCCGATGACATTTCTGGATAATTAAATCGGCGTCCAAAATAGTTTAAAGCAAAATCATACCGACGCTTAATAGTGCATTGGTTAAATCTAGCACAAAACCAACAACCAGAAACGTTGTGATCAGGGCCTAGGCAAGGAATACAGTAAGAATGAAAATCCTTATGAGGTATTTGCTTTCCACAAGAAATACAATTATTTACTTTTTCTGACTGGTCTGGAGCAAGAAAAAAGTTTCCACAATGGGGTACTTAGCTTTATTGAAGACTTCGGATCTGAAACTCGAACACGAAAATCTCAGGAGTCGGTCGACTGGCACTTGCGAACTGCTTCTGCTTTGGGCACTGCACGGCAAGAAAGACTAAAGAAAATGGCGTCGGCCGCATCTTTTATACCCCTGATGACCTGACGTCAGGGAAGGGGCGAGAGCAACCGACACAGGACCCAGGACTTTGGAATTCAGGCTGACTGAGGGCAACCTGCCAGCAGGATTACCCAAATGTAATGACTGCAACAGTGAAATACGAAGAACATCAGTGAATACACTCGAACATCTACATTTATGGTAAGTGTACACAACTGTACTAGATTCATCGTGTTTCACTGTTGCAGTCCTAACAAATGGGTTGATTACCAAAGCCCAGGGAAAAAAGGGGGGAGGAATCAAGAGCATCAAGGGTTGGAGATAATGCCCTGCAACACCGCAGTGGCAAACCCTGCCCTGGCTCTGGAAAACAGAGGCAAATTATAATGCCTTGTGAAAGCATGGACAGAAGACCATGTGGCAGCCTCCAAAATGTCTTTAGTAGGGACACCCCTCAGACAGGCTGATGAAGTGGAAGCCGCCCTAGTAGAGTGGGTCTTACCCCCTTGAGGCGGAGCTTTGCCATGAAAAGATTTAACAAAAAGTAATGCAGTGTGCAATCCATTTAGAAATGGTCTGCTTAGAAATAGCCTTGCCCTGGCCTCCAGGGGCAAAACTGACCAATAACTGTGCTGATTTCCAAAGGTCTTTAGTCCTGTCCAGGTAAAACCTGAGCTGTCTGTGCACATCAAGAGAATGTAGGATCCTCTCACCCCTACTGCGAGGATTAGGAAAGAAGGTAGGAAGGTGTATGGACTGATTAAGAGTCAGGCTGGAAACCACCTTAGGCATAAAGGAGGGATTAAGTCCTCAGGGAGACTCTAGCTGCATGGAAAATAAGAAAAGGCTCCACGGCCAAAGCTTGCAGCTCCGAAACCCTCCTTGCTGAAGTTATAGCCAAGAGAAAGGCGGTCTTCCAAGAGAGAAACTTTAAATCTGTAGAGGCAGCTGGCTCAAAAGGAGGAAGAGTGAGTTTCTCCAGAACAAAATTAAGATCCCGGGCTGGAGTAGGTGCTCTTCTGAGACGTTTTAGATTGCAAGCACCACTGAGAAACATTTTCATCAGGGGATGAGAGAAAATGGGCTGTTCAAGAGAACAATGAGCAGAGATGGCTGAAGCATGGATCTTGATAGGAGGAAAAAGAAAGACCACATTGAAGCAAATCAGGCAGGTATTCCAGGATCAGAGGAAGGGTAGGTTGACAAGCAGACTCCACTTTAGCCTGCAACCATTGAGAGAACCTTTCCCACTTGCCAGCATAGGATTTCCTAGTGTTAGGCCTCCTGGCCTCCCTCAGCATGTTAACAACCTGTTGGGAAACGGAAGAAGAAAGGGAAGGAGTCATACAATGAGCCATGCTGCCAAATGGAGAGACTAAAGATGAGGATGTAGAATGTTTCCCCTTTCCTGAACTGAAAGATCTGGCATCAGAGGAAGATGACAAGGAGGAAGATGGGAGAGACTGCGAAGCAGCAGATACCAATGCTGTCTGGGCCAGTCCGGAGCTATGAGAATAGCCCTTGGACGCTTGTCCCTGATCTTCACTAACACTATGGGAAGAAGAGGAAGAGGATGGAAGGCGTACACTGAAAGCAACGTCCAAGGGAAGGACAGAGCATCCACCTTCCAGGCTCTGCTGTGCTGCTGTCTGGTGCAAAAGAGAGGTAGCAGATGGTTGTCTGGGGAGGAGAAAAGATCCACCTGAGGAGTGCCTCAACGTTGAATGATGCTGTAAAAGACTGCTCTGTTCAGCTGTCACTCGTGAGGATCCAGGGTTTGTCTGCTCAACTGGTCTGACAAAACAATGAGCCTTCCTGGAAGAAACTGAGCTAGAAGATGTAGGTCCAGGGATGCTGCCATAGACCAAAGATTCATGCTTTGCCTGTACAGGGGGTAAGAGTGAGTCCCTACCTGCTTGTTGATGTACCACATGACTGTAGTGTTGTCTGTCCTGACAAGCAGGGTCTCTGGAGAAAGAAGATGCTTGAAAGCCAGTAAGGCCTGCTGAACTGCAATCAACTCTTTTAGATTTATGTGCAGGTGCATCTGCTGGGCATTCCAACATCCCTGTATGCATCTGCCATCCAGGTGTGCTCCCCAGGCATAGTCCGATGCGTCCGTAGTCAGAACTTCAGTGGCAAGAGGTGTCCGAAAAGGTATGCCTTTGTTTTGTAGACAGGCTGTTGCCCACCATAGAAACTCCGTCTGCAGAGATGGAAGCAGAGGAATCATCATATCCAGGTCCTCTGAGTGTTGACACCAAATGGTCTTGAGGTACCATTGCAATTTCCTCATATGCAGTCTTGCATATGGAATCATGAGAATACAAGATGCCATGAATCCCAGAGCTTGCAGGTACTTCCTTGCAGGGAGCTGGGGCAGGCTTACCAAGTCCTTGAAGTAAACTGAAAGAGTTGCCTGCTTCTCCTGGGTGAGATATATCATCTGAGTGGCTGTGTTCAGACTCGCTCCCAGGAATGTCATCTCCTTGGATGGTACCATATTCAATTTTTCCAAATTGAGAGTGTAACCCAGGGAAGAGAGAAGAGTCTTTATGAATTCCAGATCCTTTAATAGCTGTCCTTGAGAACTTGCTTGAATCACAGTCGTCCAAGTATGGGTAAATCTGAATTTTCTTCTGCCTGCAAAAAGCAATGACTGGAGCCAGACACTTTGTGAAGACTCTGGAAGCAGTAGATAAGCCAAAGGGCAGCGCAGAGAATTGGTAATGCTGCTCGCCCACTCTGAAATGAAGGTACTGCCTGCAACTTTCCCTGACAGGAATGTGCAGATAAGCTTCTTTGAGATTCAAGGTTACCAGCCAGGAATCCTTTTCTAGAAGTGGTAGCAACTGATGTAGAGTGAGCATTTTGAACTTTGGAATTACTAGAAAACAGTTCAGAATGGAAAGATCCAGGATAGGATGCCAGGTGCCTTCTTTTTTTGGAACTAGGAAAAGCCTGGAATAAAAGCCCTGGCCTACCTGCTGAGCAGGAACTGATTCCATTGCTCTCAGATGAGACAGAGACAAAATTTGTTTTCTACTTCTGCCCTTTGGTTTGGAGGAACATTCGGGAATACCTTGGGAGCTGGAAAGGTGTGGAAGAAAACTTGTGCCCTAGGGACACCGTTCTGAGCACCCACTTGTCATCTGTGATAGTGGCACAGACATCTGCAAAAAGGGCCAACCTTCTCCCTAAAGGACTCTCCCGGCAAGCAAGAACAGCAGAAGTTGCAAAAAGTCATTGAGAGTGTTTTGATTGAGATGCAGGCTTGGAGCTTCCTCCTTTAGAAGTGGAAGCCTGCCAACACCTAGACCTTTAAGAGGTAGCCCCTTGCCCCCTAGAAGATTTGTAACCTCTAGTCCTGGAGTGGTTCTGTCTGCTGGTATCAGGAAAGGTCCAACTCTTGGAAGGGTAATTCCTGCTAAAGCGAGGGGGTTGAACTTGCAGAAATTCATTAACAGTTTGTATGGACTTGGCCTTATCCTCCATCTTTTTCAATATCTCCTCTGCTTTGCTGCCAAAAAGACTGTCTTTATGCAAAGGTACATCCAAAAGCTTAGCCTTGACAGGTTCCGGAAGAGGCTGTTCTCTGAGCCAAGCGTGCCTTCTAATAACAGATCCAGTAGTCGTAGCCCTGCTGGAGGCCTCAAGGATGTCAAAACCACAATCCTGACTTTCCCATTTAAAATGTTCTCTGAGGGTATTTAAAGCATCACCAAAAGAAAAATCCTCTGGAGGAGAGGCAAAAGGGATGGACTCCTCTGCATCTGAATCCTCAAAAGGAGGAAAAGCCTGAGAAAATTCCCTCTTCATCAGCAGAAATGCTGGAAGAATCAGAACCTGAGCAGGACAAAGCCTCAGGGGAAACATCCCTACTCCTTTTAGAAGGAGGAGGCTGAGAACCCCCAATAAGAGTCAACAAATCATTAGCCATTTTAACCATTTGGGATTGAGGGGAACGAGAAGAAGCTGGAGCCTGCCTTTTCACAGGCTTACGAATGGAAGATTTACCTGCAAGCTTGAAATATTCTGGAGGCCTGGCAACTGCCGAAGTTGTAGCAGAGGTTGAAGGAAGAAGTTTGCTGTCAGAATGCAAAATGGAGGCCTCGGACACCGGAGTCAGCTTAGCGGTTCCGGCTCCAGCAGAAGAGGTGACCGACGACAGGTCTGAAGGCGGAGGCTGAAGGCCTAAGGGACTCTGACTCAAGCAAGGCCTGCAGTTGTACATCAGTGGACTGCAGGGACTGCAAAGGCGTCTCACTGGCTACCTGATGACTGACGACCAACTAACCTCATCCGAGGACTTAGCTTTCTGAGGCCTGTCGCGGTGCTTATCCTTACGTTTCTTCAGAACATCCGAAGCCTGAAGACCGGCGGACGCCATACCAATGAACTTAGGCCAAACTCCAAAATGCCTAGCCAAAATCTTAGCTCAATGACGGATAGTACGCAGATTAAAGGAGGCACAGAGATCACACTTGAGAACGTTGTGGTCAAGGCCTAAACAAATAATGCAACAGGAATGAAAATCTCTATGGGGAATCTGCTTTCCACGGGTAAGGCAATTATTAACTTTTTCTGACATTCGTTAAGGCAAGAAAAAAAGATCCCCAATGGGGTACTTAGCTGTAGTAAACTTCAACTCTCATAGTCGGAAACCAAACAAGGTAAACTGCCGACCGGCACTCATCCATGAAAAGCTTCTGCTTCGGGCTCCACGGCAAGAAAGACTGAGGAAGTGACGTCGGCTGCCTCTTTTTGTATCGGACGCCCTGACGTCCTTTACAACCGACGTAATTTTTACTTACCTTTGGTATTCTGGCCGACTGAGGGCTACTGGGAGCCGGACAACCCATTTGTTAGGACTGCAACAGTGAAACACGATGAACAAAGTTTCCAGTGCCTTAAGCATTAATGTAAACAGAAAGAAGTGATGCTAACACATGAAGATTCTGAAAACCTAGCATGACATTCAGCTACTCTTGTACAAGAAGTAAAAGTGCAAATTTCTACAAGAAAGATACTCAGAGCCTCAAAAAGTACATGTTATAAAGGCAGTTGCAACTCTTCTGTATCTTCAGAACAAAAAGTACAACTACTAAGGAGAACTAATAGACATCTGTACAACCAGAACGGACTTCATTTCAAGAATGTGACAAGCCTTACCATTATATTACAATCCATTACAATACATGGAATGAAAATGAAAGACTATGACTGAATATCAAGACAAAGGTGGTGTACCAGTGTTACAAGACTATATGGAGAGTGAAGTGAATCCAGAAAAATTTTAGCAGGGTCTACCAGACCAAAGTGACTCAACCAAGAGCAACTGTACCTACCTCAGCAAATACTAAAAGATCTAGATATGTGTAAAGATTATTTAAGTTCCTAGCAGATGTACAGACTTTAATGGACTCTACTACGATTGTAAGAATGATAGTAAATACTTGGTATCTGGTAGTAAAAGTTATGTCAATGTAGTTTGGGGTTTGCATATTTCTCACCTTCCATTGACTGATACAGTCTATAGGCACAAGTTTTACAAAGCGTGTTGCAAAATTAATACTTTCAAAAGAGTGGGTATTTATATATATACATATTACTTTATCTCAAAAGGTAATACAGTCAGTTACTGTTACATGAGCTCCTCCTTCCAGCAGTTTATTGCCATGCTAGCAAAGCAAATATATGCATTCACCCAGCTTGTCTCTCTGCTTAACATTTGCTACAGTCTAGAGAAATTACAGAAAACAAACCCAAATACTTCTCACATTGCAGTATTTCCAAAAACTACATAACATCTGTAACTCAAAAGCCCTAAAAACATTTTGACTACTAAAACAAAAAGCAAGAAATATAGAAATGCCACACTCTTCAAAATAGAATGAAGAAAAAAAAAACACGGGAAAACTTCAAATTAAACAGAACCACCTAAAATGAACATACACTCCCCTACTTAACCGCAAGATTGCACTAACTTGGGCAAACAGAAAAATGCACTTCAAAGTGCATAATTCTATTATGTTCTCTCTCTGTGTAACAGCATTTCCACACAGCAACACTAACAGCACCAGGGTGAAGAAATCAATCAGGAACAAATACATCTTTAAGAAACTACATTCAGCAAATCAAATATTACCACATCAAAACAGTGCAAATTGAATCACACTATGCCATTATTAAACACTGCAATAATCAGAAGGCACTCATAGAAATAGCTATCTGTATACGAAGTAAAAACTGCAGCAGGCAATAACGGCTACAGGCACACCAGTACATCCAGGAAAATCCATGTTAGGTCAATCCTGATTATGAAGCATAAAATACTACAGTCCTAGATAAATAAATTGTGTGTGTTAAAAAAAACAAAAAACAACTAAGCCAAGTATAAAATCTGTAACATATTTTAAAAACTATAAGCAAAGACCACTAAAGACAACAGTAAACACACAAAAGACTATACAAGGACCAAGGACATTTGTCTTTGAAAATTTCAGTACAACCAAACAAAATAAATTCCAGTGTCAGGAAAAAAAAACCCTGAAATGATAAAATTAGGCTAACAACATTAAGTCAAACAAATAGTGATGAATAAATGAATAATCTGCAAATGAATTCAGTGTGCTCTACAGTTTGACTATAAAAACATGTTTGATGTGAACACCATAGCAATGCCCTTCCAACAGCCAGACCCCTTTGCAAAGGACAGTAACACACAGTTGTCTTTCCACAGCTGTTAACATTTAAAAATAATGGACAAAGCTGCAAAACTAATTGCAAAAATAAAGTCACAACCAAACAACCAGATGTTAAGGAGCCAAATCCCATAAGAAAATAGCGGGTTAAGAGTAGATATTAAACAAGCAAGAAACATAGGCCCAAGATAGGAAAACTTCATTACAGAACAAAGTTCTCAAGCATTTTTTTCAGAATGTACCAAAGCAGCACCAAGGATCAATTGGTGGAAATTAAAAAAGGGTAATTGTGAGGTGGAGTTCAAGGATGAGTTAAGAAAGGCACTGGGTGTCAGTGAAGAGTTACCAAATAGCTGGGTAACTACAGCAGAGCTACTAAGGGAGACGGCTAGAAAGGTGCTTGGTATGACATCTGGACAGAGGAAGGACGACAAGCAGACATGGTGGTGGAATGAGGAAGTACAGCATAGTATACAGAGAAAGAGGTTGGCAAAGAAGAAGTGGGATTGTCAGAGAGATGAAGAAAGTAGACAGGAGTATAAGGAGATGAGGTGCATGGCAAAGAGAGTTGGCAAAGGCTATGGACAAGGCATATGAAGAGTTGTATGAAAGGTTGGACACTAAGGAGGGAGAAAAGGACCTGTACCGATTGGCTGGACAGAGGGACCAAGCTAGGAAAGATGTGCAGCAGGTAAAGGTGATAAAGGATAATGAGGGAAACATACTCACAAGTGAGGAGAGTGTGTTGAGGAGATGGAAAGAGTACTTTGGGGGGTTGATGAATGAAGAGAATGAGAGGGAGAGAAGGTTGGATGATGGGGGGATCGTGAATCATGAAGTACAATGGATTAGCAAGGAGGAAATAAGGATAGCTATGAAGAGGATGAAGAATGGAAAGGCTGTTGGTCCAGATGACATACCTGTGGAAGCATGGAGGTGTTTAGGTGAAATGGCAGTGGAGTTTTTAACCAGATTGTTTAATGAAATCTTGGAAAGTGAGAGGATGCCTGAGGAATGGAGAAAAAGTATTTTGGTACTGATTTTTAAGAATAAGGGTGATGTGCAGAGCTGTAGTAACTACAGAGGGATTAAACTGATCAGTCACAGCATGAAGTTATGGGAAAGAGTAGTGGAAGCTAGGTTAAGAAGGGACGTGATGATTAGTGATCAGCAGTATGATTTCATGCCGGGAAAGAGCACTACAGATGCAATGTTTGCACTGAGAGTGTTGATGGAGACGTACAGAGAAGATCAGAAGGAGTTGCATTGTGTTTTTGTAGACAGAAAAAGCATATGACAGGGTGGCTAGAGAGGAGTTGTGGTAATGTATGAGGAAGTCGGGAGTGTCAGAGAAGTATGTAAGAGTGGTACAGGATATGTATGAGGGTAGTGGGACAGCGGTGAGGTCTGCGGTGGGAGTGATGGATGCGTTTAAGGTGGAGGTGGGATTACATCAAGAATCAGCTATGAAACCTCACTTATTTGCAATGGTGATGGACAGGTTGACAGACGAGATCAGACAGGAGTCCCCGTAGACTATGATGTTTGCAGATGACGTTGTGATCTGTAGTGAGAGTAGGGAACAGGTGGAGGAGACCCTGGAGAGAAGGAGATATGCTCTAGAGAGGAGAGGAATGAAGGTCAGCAGGACTATGACAGAATATATGTGTGTGAATGAGCGGGAGGATAAAGGAATGGTGAGGATGCAAGGAGTAGAGGTGGCGAAGGTGGATGAGTTTAAATACTTGGGATCAATAGCTCAGAGTAATGGTGAGTGAGGAAGAGAGTAAAGGCAGGATGGAGTGGGTGGAGAAGAGTGTCAGGAGTGATTTGTGACAGACGAGTACCTGTAAGAGTGAAAGGGAAGGTCTAACAAGAGGGTAGTGAGACCAGCTATGTTATATGGGTTGGAGACAGTGGCATTGACAAAAAGGCAGGAGTTTGAGCTGGATGTGGCAGAATTAAAGATGTTAAGATTTGCACTGGGTGTGATGAGGGTGGATAGGATTAGGAATATGCATATTAGAGGGTCAAGCCCAGGCTGGAAGGTTTGGAGACAAAGCCAGAGAGGCAAGATTACGTTGGTTTGGATGTGCTGAGGAGGGATGCTGAGTATATTGGGAAAAGATGCTAAGGATAAAACTACCAGGTAACAGGAAAAGAGGAAGGCCTAAGATAAGGTTTATGGATGTGGTGAGAGAGGACATGCAGGTGGTTGGTGTGACAGAGCAAGATGCAGAGGACAGGAAGAAATGGAAACAGATGATCCGCTGTGGCGACCCCTAACGGGAACAGCCGAAAGAAGATGATGATGACCAAAGCAAGACTGTAAAACAGTAAAAGGAAATCTTTAGTGTCCCAAAGCAGGGAAGTAATTAGTAAATGCATCATATATTCTCAATCAAGCCATTGGCATCCCATAAAGAACAATGCAATGATACAAATGGAATATACTATTTTAGTTGTTTATTGTAAACCAAAACTTATACATAGGTAGGTATTAGGCTATTGGCCCTAGGACCTATATAAGCCTAGCCAAAAAGGTACCCTGGCTTTTGCCACCCAAGAAAATTATTTTCCTGTGCCCCTGTCAAGCAGAGCCACAGAAGTGATCCCCGGGGTAAATTTCCTATTTCCCATCCAATCATCAAGATTTTTCTTGAAGAGTGCTAATGAGGAGCTCAAAAAATATGTTGCCAGTCTGCTTTTGTGTCTTTTTTGCACATTCCTGCATACCATTTTATTTACTTACTTTATGTGGAGTAATTACACATCCAGCATATCATTTTATTTAATTACTTTATATGGAGTAATAAATATTCTGTGGATATATTTCCAAGTAAATATTTCTGAATATGAAGTAGTGGAAGTTGAACTTACAGATTTCCAAATTAAACTTTTGTTATGCTCATTTTTTTATATTATCCAAGTTACTTGCAATAAACAAGTTCCAATAGTATTTTTACATATATTTGAAATGATTCAAAATTAACTTGTATACTTTAGACAGATAGATAGTATGTTTCTCTAGTTACAATACTTTACACATTCATTTTTAGACATTACCAAAGGACAGCAGTAAAGAACATCTTGCAAACAACATTTAAACATTTTGCACTCATTATTCTAAACAGTTTTCAGAGAGAGAGATAGGTACACACTCATTCCCACAGTACATCACTACCACCCCAATCCCCCCCCCCCACACACACACACTATTTCAGACACCCTCTACAGAGAATATAATCTTCTATATTCTCAAAACTGAACTTTCTTACTTGTCCTCCTCCACAACATCTGTTCTAGTGTGGTACTAATTATGTGAATAATTTAACATTTGTGAATTAATTATAGGGTCTAAACCAAGAGCTCAGTAAATAATGAAATACATGGTGAAAAATCATATACATTTCACTAAAACCATCCCATCCCCAGCAAGAGGTAAACAAAACCTGCAAACATAGCATGTGGACACAAGCCAAGGCTCCACCAAAATCATGTGAATCAACTAACAGCAGACTCAAACAGCAAATAATACATTCAAAACCACATATTCAAGGGGAAACAAAATGAAGGCCAAGCCAAACCAGCACAGGAGAAATAAAATGAGCCCAGACATTCTACCAGATAGCTAAATATCAAAGAACAAAATATGATGTGGTCCAGAATTAGTGCAAAAAAATCGAAGGGAAAAAAAGGTACAGTTGTGTACACTTACCATAAATGTAGATGTTCGAGTGTATTCACTGTTGCAGTCATCACATTTGGGTTATCTGCCTGCAGGTAGCCCTCAGCCGGCCTCAATACCAGAGTCATCGGATGCTGTCGCTTCTTCCATGACGTCAGGTCGTCAGGGGTATAAAACATGCAGCCGACGCCATTACATCAGTTTTTCTTGCCCCAGATGTCAGGTGCCCCCACAATAGGAAGCAATTATATGGTATGGTACACCCCTATCAAAAAGCAAATACACATGAAAAAAAATATATATATATGTACCAAACAAGAAGGAAGGTAGAGCCAAGAGAAGTCAGGGGGTTGGAGGGAGGGTAACCAGGACTGCAACAGTGAATACACTCGAACATCTACATTTATGGTAAGCGTACACAACTTTGCTATGTTCTTCATGTTTCACTGTTGCAGTTACCACATTTGGGTTGATTCCCAAAGCTAAGGAAGGGAGGAGGTAGTTAAAGAGCATTAGGGCCAGCTATTAAACCCTGCAAGACTGCTGTGGCAAATCCAGCTCTGGATTTAGAAAAGATAGGCAGGTGGTAATGCTTGGTGAAGGTATGTACAGAGCTCCAGGTAGCAGCTTCCAGTATGTCCCTGGTAGGGACTCCTCTGAGAAACGCCATAGAGGTTGATGCAGCCCTGGTAGAATGCGATCTTATCCCCTGTGGGGTAGGTTTTCCATGATGCTTGTAGCAGAAAAGAATGCAATGGGGTATATATTTGGAAATGGTTAGCTTTGAAATGGTCTTCCCCTCTTGCTCCTGAGGCAAAGCCAACTAGCAGCTGGTCAGATTTTCTGAGAGGCTTAGCCCTGTCCAAATAGAATCTAAGTTGTCTGTGCACGTCTGTGCACGTCCAGAGAGTGCAGTATCTGTTCCTCTTTGTTTTGTGGATTAGGGAAAAAGGTAGGCAAATGAATGGACTAGTTTAGGGCCACACTAAACACCACCTTGGGCATAAAGGAAGGATTAGTCCTGAGGGAAACCCTGTCCGTATGGAAGATAATGAAGGGTTCCACTGCCATGTGGGCCTGTAATTCCGACACTCTTCTTGCTGAAGTGATGGCTAGAAGTAAGGCTGTTTTCCAGGAAAGGAATTCAACCCTGCTGTTGCAACTGGCTCAAAGCGGGGAAGAGTGAGCTTTTCCAATACAAAGTTAAGGTCCCAGGCTGGACTGGGAGCTCTCCTGGGCATCTTAAATTTTTAGCCCCTCTAAGGAATTGTTTTAGCAAAGGGTGAGAAGAGGGGTGGGCCCAGTATTATAATGTGCTGAAATGGCAGAGGCATGAATCTTAACTGACGAGAAGGGTAGGCCCTTGTTGAGCATTTCTGTTAAGTATTCTAGAATACGAGATAAGCTAGGCACCATTGTGGCCATCCCCTGAGCCTGACTCCAGGAGAAGTATCTTTTCCACTTTTCAGCATAGGATTTTCTGGTACTAGGCCTCCTTGCCTCCTGAATGACATCTCGCACCTGCTTACTGAGGGATGCTAGAGGAGAGCTCATGGAATTAGCCAGGCTGCAAGGTTCGGGGTATGAAGTTAAGGGTACAGAATCTGGCCCGCCTGCTGGGACAGCAGGGAAGGGGTGTGAGGCGGGTCTATATCAGAACATCAAAGTTTTAAAACTTCGAATGTTCTAATATCGAACCATTTTGAGCGAACGCTGAAAATAGCGAAGCTGCAGAACACCGAATTCTTTCCTAGGGAAAGAATTCGGTTGGCCGGTTCTGTGGCTTCGCTATTTTCAGCGCTGTGGTGGAAATTTACGGGTCGGGTTCAGGTAAGTGTGTGATTGTGTGGTTGTTAGGATTAGGGCACGGGTCAGGTGGGTTAGGGCATGGGTTAGGTGAGTGTGCGATAGTGACGGACCTTAGGGTTTGGGTTAAGGTAAGTGGATAGATAGTGTCTGTATAGTTTAGTGGAGGGCTAGTTGTAGGATTATAAGTTTATGTGTGTGTATTGATGTTTTTTGGTGTGCTTGTGTTGTGTGTATGTGTTTCGGAATAGCAAATTTTTTCCCAAGGAAAAAATTTGCTGTTCTGAATGTTTGATATTATGTGGTTTAGATATTTTAGGTTCGATGAAATAGCATTCGCTATTTTCATCTTTCGATAACATGATATAAACGCTCTGAGGCAGGTGCCATGGTTGTAGCAGTGTCAGACTGCGCAAGAGGGGGTACCAGTGCTGGTGTGGCCAGTCTGGTGCAATCAGTATTGTTCTTGGCTTGTCCTGTTTGATCTTTAGTAGAACCTTCAAGAGGAGAGGCAGAGGGAGAAAGGCATAAACCGAGAGGCTTTCCAGGTAAAGGACAGAGCATCCACTTTCCAAGCTTGACTGTGGGGAGTTCTGGTGCAGAATTTGTTCAATTGGTAGTTCTGAGGAGAGGCAAACATGTCTACCTCTGGGGTCCCCCATTTATTCCTCAAGAGGTTGAATATTTTGGGTTCTATTTTGCATTTGCGTGGGTCCATGAGATTTCTGCTTAAGTCGTCTACAAGTGAACTTAGTTTGCCTGGCAGGAATTGAGCTTGTAGGTGCACTTGGTTGCTCAAGGCTGTGCTCCACAAGGCCATGGCTAGTCTGCAGAGAGGGTAGGAGTGGGTTCCCCCCTGGTTGTTTATGTACCACATAACTGTGGTGTTGTCTGTCTTTACCAACAGTTGTCCAGGGAGAATAAGGTCTTTGAAGGCTGTCAGAGCATTCTGTACAGCTAACATTACTTTTTGGTCGATATGCATGTGCATCTGTCTCGGGTTCCATTTGCCCTGAATGCACTGCCCTGCCATGTGAGCCCTCCATGCATAGTCTGATGAGTCTGTTGTTAGGGTTTGGGCGGCAGGCAGGGGGTAGAGTGAAAGGGAGTCCCTTGTTGTGGTAGAGGGCCTCTGCCCACCAAATGAACTCTGTCCTTAGACAAGGAATGATAGGAAGCATTGTTTCCAGGGCCTGAGAATGTTGACACCATAAACGTTTTAGATACCACTGGAGTTTCTTCATATGCAGTCTTGCATATGGAATTAGCAAAATGCAAGAGGCCATGAACCCCAAGGCTTGCAGTATTTTCCCTGCAGATAGCTGGGTTTTTGTGGCCAATAGTTTGAAGTAGTTTGTCAAATAAACTTGTTTCTCCGGAGTGAGGAATGCCATCTGGGAAGTTGTGTTCAAGCTTGCTGCCAGGAATACAATCTGTTGGCAGGGTACTAGGTGAGATTTCTTTTCGTTGATGGTGTACCCCAGTGAGGATAGAAGGTTCTTTACAAAGGCCAGGTGTTGTAATAGCAAGTCCTGGCTTTCTGCCGGAATCAGACAATAGTCCAGGTATGGGTAAATTTGAATATTTCTCTGTCTGCAAAATGCAATGGTTGGAGCTAGACACTTTGTGAACACCCTGGGTGCAGTTGATAAGCCAAAGAGAAGTGCAGAGAACTGAAATTGCATGGAGCCCGCCCTGAAACGCAGGTAATGTCTGCAGGATTTTCTCAATGGGATGTGCACGTAGGCTTCCTTTAAGTCTAGGGTTGCCAGCCAGGCATCCTTGGCTAGCATAGGAAGAATTAGCATTTTGAATTTTGGAACCACCAGAAATGTGTTGAGAATAGAGGGGACAGAATAGGATGCCAGGAGTTTTCTTTTCTGGGTACCAGAAACAGTCTTGAATAAAAACCTTGTCTCCTTAGTTCTGCTGGGACAGGCTGAATAGCCCTGATACTGAGAAGGAAGAGAACCTGCTGTTGGGCCTCCGCCCACTGATTTGGGGGGAGGTCTGGCCAACCATTTGGGGTTGGTAGTGTGTGGAAGTGGAATCTGTATCCTTGGGAAACTATGTTCAAAACCCATTTGTCCTGGGTAATGAGTTCCCAGTTTTTTGCATGCAGGGCAAGCTTTCCTCCTAAGGGAGCAAGTAGTTGAGCAGGACTTGGAAGGGTTAAGGTTAAGTCATTGTGCCATTTTTCCGTAACGGGGTGGCTTACTATTCCCTGCTTTGGAAGTGAGAGCCCCCGACTGCTTAGATCTGTGCGTAGCCTGAGACTGAAGTCTTGGAGGTCTGCTGTTCCTGGGTTTGGACTGAGAAGGCCTGGAAGGGACTGGAAAGGACCAGTTCTTTGAAGGCCAATGCCTACTGAATCTAGGAAGCTGTACTTGTAGAAAATCTTTTAACAGTTTGCATAGATTTAGTTTTTTCCTCCATCTTTTTGAGGACTTCCTCTGCTTTGTTGCCAAAAAGGCAGTCTTGGTTTAAGGGTGTATCCAGTAATTTAGCTTTAACATGATCTGGCAGGTTTTGTTCCTTAAGCCAAGCATGCCTGCTAAGTACAGACCCAGTGACAGCAGCCCTGCAAGATGCTTCTAAAGCATCAAAACCACATTGCAAAGTATGTTTACCAACTTGTTCTGCAGAATGCATTAAATCTTGCAAGTCTTTGTGTTCGGCACAGTCAGGGATATAATTTTCTGTGTAAGTAGTCTCATAATATGCTGCTGATACTTTAACATATGAAACTGGCAATTTAGAGCCCTAATGGCCAAAGTAGCAAAAGTGTAAACCTTCTTACCCCATCTGTCTAAGGCTCTAGAATTCTCTATCAGAAGGGGTAGGGTTTTTTGGCAGCAGAAGCCTTAATGCCTTTTGGTCCTTGGGAAATAGTCTCTGGATCCGCAGTAGGATTCTTAAAGAGGAACTTGTGAGAGTCAGGTAACTCTGTAGTACCTGTCAGGTTTTCTGGGAGCTGGAGGTAAAGTGTCTGGGGTAAGGCTAGACTCCAAGAAAACATCATCTACAATAGCCAGAACAGGAGGGATAGCTAGAGGCCTGTGTTGAGGCAGGAGTAAGAATTCCCTAAGTCTCTTTTTGGACTCAGAATAGTCCTGGCTTTCCCAGAGGAAATGCTCCCTAAGGGTATGCAAAGTTTCACCAAAAGAAAAATCTTCTGCAGGAGAAGCAGGGGGAATGGAATCCTCTGCATCAGAATCCTCATAAGTAGATAAGGGCAAATCCTGGTAATCAGGAGGAGCAGAGATATCAGATTCCTGATCAGAAGAATCAGAACAAAAATCGGTTCTAGGTCTCAGAGAGGGAAGGCTGGCTTCCCCTAATTAAGTTAATAAGGTCTTCAGCCATTCTAAGCATTTGTTTTTGAGGCATATGGGCCTGAGTCATCGGTTTGGTCATTGGTTTTCTAGGCGTAGTGTGAGTTTTAGGCCTGAGGAATTTTGTACTTCTAGTTGGAAACGATGCTGTCAGTTTAATATGAAAGTCTGTAGGCCTGAATACACCCTCAGAAGCCGGTGCCTGCACAGCGGCTCCGGACCCATCCAAGGTAGACACATTCGCAGGTTCCATAGTCGAAGAAGCATCTCGAGGCATACCGGACTCCGAATGGGTCTCAGTAGAGGCCTGTGAATCTGTAGTAGCAGGTATCAGGGGCTGTGAAAGAGCCTCACTAAGTACCAGCTGACTGGCGACTAGCTTAATGGAAGCGTCGTCGGCAGTTTTGGACCTATACGGTCTGTCTCTGTCTTTATCCTTACTTTTTTTTGGAAGATCGATAGTCGGATGGCTTAACGAACCCAAATCGGAGTACGGAGATTGAGAACGAAAGTATTTAGCTACAAAAATAGCCCGACGATGAATAGTTCGGGCATTGAACAAGGCACAAAACCAACAGTGAGGGATGTCGTGGTCTGGGCCTAAACAGGTGACGCAGTAAGAATGAAAATCTCTATGATGTATTTGCTTTCCACGGGCAAGACAATTGTTAATTTTTTCTGACATCGGTTAGAGCAAGAAAAAAGGATCCCCAACGGGGTACTTATCTTTTTTGAAGACTTCAGATCTGAAACTCGAAAAGGGAAATTTCAGGAGTCGGCCGACTGGCACTTGCGAACTGCTTCTGTTTCAGGCACCGCACGGCAAGAAAGACTGATGTAATGGCGTCGGCTGCATGTTTTATACCCCTGATGACCTGACGTCATGGAAGAAGCGACAGCATCCGACGCAGATATCCGAAGACTCTGGCATTCAGGCCGGCTGAGGTCTACCTGCAGGTAGATAACCCAAACGTGATGACTGCAACAGTGAAACATGAAGAACATCGGAGTAGCAACAATAATGACGCATGAAAAGCATTATAAATTTACTCCTACCATAGGTTCATAAGTTATTACTGCCAAACCACTCCCCTACTCCGGCCTTAACTGCAAAAAAAGGATTTTCTTAATTTCAGACACTAGCAATAAAGTACAGTTTTGTACCTACCATAAATGTAGATGTCCGAGAGGGATGCATCTGCAGTCCTTACAAATGGGTTGTCCTGTCGTCAGGCAGCCCTTCGGTTGGCCGGATTCCAAAGTCTGGGTCTGGCTTTGGCTGGTGTCGCACTTCACCCGACATCATTGCGGCAGTTTTCGGGTATAAAGGCATCAGCCGACGCCATTTTCCTCAGTGTTTCTTGCCCCAGATGCCAGGTGTCCTCTTGGTAGGCTAAATTTGGATAAATGCCAAAGTTTCCAAATAATAGAGATCAAACACACAAAATAAACATGTATGTACATATATACAAACAAATACACCATAATAGATCCCCCCCAAGCTAGCTGAAGATTGGTAAGTACCCTAGGAGTACCTCAGAGGGAAGGAGGGAGGTAATCCTGACTGCAGATGCATTCCTCTCGGACATCTACATTTATGGTAGGTACAAAACTGTACTATGTCCTTCAAGGATGCATCTGCAGTCCTTACAAATGGGTAGAATACCATAGCTAAACTAGGGGAGGAGGAAATGAGAATAGATTATGGTGTAGTCAGGATCCCTTGCAAAACAGCAGTGGCAAAGCCAGCACGGGATCTAGAGTATAGAGGTAAGTTATAATGCTTGGCAAATGTATGCACGGAGGTCCAAGTAGCAGCCTCTATAATGTCCTTGGTAGCCACTCCTCGTAAGAATCCTCGTAAGAAAGCTGTGGTAGTGGCTGTGGCCCTTGTGGAGTGAGGCCTGATGTTCTCTGGAGTTTTCTTTCCATGGTAGGAGTAACAAAATCTAATGCAATTTCCTATCCATTTGGAGATTGTTTAGAAATTCGTTTTCCTTCTTTTCCTGTTGCATAAGCTACCAGAAGCTGGTCAGTTCTTCTATTGTTTTTTTGTCCTGTCCAGGTAGTAGCGTAATTGCCTGTGTACATCCAAGGTACGTAAAAGCTTTTCTCCCCTGTTCTGTGGATTGGGGAAGAATGTAGGAAGGTGGATAGCCTGATTTAAAGAGACTCTGGATACCACCTTAGGCATAAATGAAGGATTTGTTCTCATGGACACTCTATCTTGATGGAAGATCAGGAAGGGTTGTACTGCCATTAATGCTTGTAGTTCAGAGACCCTTCTTGCTGAAGTTATTGCCAGCAGGAAGGCAGTCTTCCAGGATAAGTATTGCAAGTCTGCTGTAGCTGCTGGCTCGAAAAGAGGCAGAGTCAGTTTTTCTAGCACAAAGTTCAAGTCCCATGCTGGCAATGGAGGTTTTCTGGGAGGTTTTACATTTTTGATTCCCCTCAGAAACTGTCTGAGCAGAGGATGCGAGAAGACAGGAGGATCCAAGCTGTATTGTGCCGAAATAGCTGATGCATGTATCTTGATGGAGGAATAGGACAGGCCTGTGTGGTAGAGCTCAGCCAAGTATTCCAGGATGTTGGCTATGTTCACTAGTGTCACATCTTGCTCCTTTGCAGCGCTCCAGGTGAGATATCTTTTCCATTTTGCTGCATAATTCTTTCTTGTAGAAGGTCTATGAGCCTCCAGGATTATGTCCTTAACCCTTTGGGATAAATTTGTGCTAATTTGTGTCATGTAATGTTCCAGGCAGTTAGTTGCAGAGTTTTTAGGCTGGGATGCAGAATGTTGTAGTTGTTCTGTGTCAGCAGTAATGGGATCAGTGGTAGTTTCCATATTTGTTCCCTGGACATGCTCCTCAGAAGTGGGTACCAATGTTGTCTTGGCCAGTCTGGGGCTATCAGAATGATCCTCGGACGTTCCTCTTTGATCTTGAGAAGCACTTTGTGCATCAAAGGAAGTGGTGGGAATGCGTATGCTGTCATGCTTTTCCAACTGAAGGATAGGGAGTCCACCTTCCAAGCAAGTGGGTGGTAAGTCCTTGTGCAGAATTTCTTCAACTGGTGATTGTATGGGGATGCAAACAAGTCTATTTGTGGCAATCCCCATTTTCTTGTGATGGCTTTGAAGATGTCCGGATGCGGCATCCATTCGTGGGCATCTGTCATAGTTCTGCTTAATATGTCTGCTAGAATGTTTTCCTTCCCTGGAACATAGATAGCCTGTAACTGTAGGTTGTAACTGAGAGCCACATCCCATAGATCTAGTGCCAGCCGGCATAGGGGGTATGAGTGTGTGCCTCCCTGTTTGTTGATGTACCACATAACTGTGGTGTTGTCTGTCCTTATCAACAGCTGGCCTTCGTGGAGAAGAGGTCTGAATGCCTGGATTGCCAATTTCACTGCCATCATTTCTTTTAGATTTATGTGCAGATGCAGTTGGTCTCAAGTCCATAGGCCTTGAATGCACTTGCCCATCATGTGTGCCCCCCAACCGAGGTCTGAGGCATCTGTCGTGATAGTTTGTCTTGGATGACTTTTGCTGAAGGGCAGTCCTGTGTTTGATTGACAGGCCTGTGCCCACCATAAGAACTCTTGTTTCAGGCATGGAATCATTGGAATTTTGGTTTCCAGGCTGTGCTTGTGCCGAGACCACAAATTCTTTAGGTACCACTGTAGCTTTCTCATATGAAGCCTGGCATGAGGGACCAGGATTATGCAGGATGCCATGAAGCCTAGAGCTTGTAACACTTTTCTTGCAGTTAGATGGCTCTGCTTTGTTAATGCTAAAAAGTAGAGAGGAAGTTGTTCTTTCTTTTCTGCAGTTAGAAATGCCATTTGTTTGATGTGTCCAGTTCTACACCCAGAAAGGTTATTATATGGGATGGAATCAGCCTTGACTTTTTTTAATTGACTGTGTATCCCAGGGCTTGAAGCAGGTAGATGACTCTTTGTAAGTCTACTGTTAATTTGTTTTTGTTGTCCGCTTGTATCAGGCAGTTGTCCAGGTAGGGATAGATTTGAATCCCCTGAAGTCTGCAATGAGCGATTACTGATGCCAGGCATTTCGTGAACACTCTGGGCGCAGTAGAGAAGCCAAAGGGCAATGCTGAGAATTGATAATGCTCTGATCCTGCAAGAAATCTGAGGTATCTTCTGCAAATTGGTCTTATGGGGACGTGCAGGTATGCCTCCTTGATATCTAGAGTTACCAGCCAAGACTCCTTGCCCAGCATGGGAAGAAGCTGCTGTAGAGTCAGCATTTTGAATTTTGGAACAATGAGGAATGTGTTTAGAGCGGACAGATCTAGAATAGGCCTCCATTTGTTTTCTTTTCTTGGTACCAGGAAGAGCCTGGAGTAAAATCCCTTCCCTTGCTCCATAGATGGTACCTTTTCCACAGCTCTCATTGTTAATAATTGAGCTATTTGTTTTAGAGCTTCTGCCCTTTGAGAAGGTGGTAGGTTTGGCATTCCTCTCTTTCCTGGTAGAGTATGGAAATGGAACCTGTAACCCTGGTCTATAGTTTGCAAAATCCATTTTTCTCTTGTAATGCAGTGCCAGTTTCTTGAAAATAAGGTTAGCTTTCCGCCTAAGGGTGCTTCTAGTTGTTCCCTGGTAGGCGGTGTCACCGCCAAGTCACTGTGATTGAGTTGTTGTAGTGGTGGTGGCTGTGTCCGTGCCTCGTTGGTTGTTACCCTGCCACTGGCGACCCCTGTAGGCACCTCTGGTTTGGTTTCTGCCTCTAGAGCCTATTCCTGCCTCTTTGTGCCTTAGAGGACTCCGGAAAGGACCAATTCTTGGAGGGGCAATTCCTGCTAAACCTTGGAGGTTGAACTTGTAAGAAATCTTTTACGGTTTGCACAGATTTTGCTTTCTCTTCCATCTTTTTGAGAACCTGTTGTGCGGGGGCACCAAATAAATTGACCTTGTCCATAGGTGCATCCAAAAGCTTAGATTTGATATGGTCTGGTAATGCTTGTTCTTTCAACCATGCATGTCTCCTGATAACTGTGCCCGTCATGGCTGATCTAAAGGAAGCCTCCAGTGCATCATAGCCACATTTTAAAGAATGGTTACTAACCTGCTGAATGTTATGTAACATTTCTTGAACATACTTTTATCTAAAGATTCTTCAGAGGACAGCTTTTAGTCAACTGGTCAAGCATAAACTCTTGATATTGAATCATATGGAATTGGCAATTCAAAGCTCTAGCTGACAAAGTAGCAGAGGTGTAAACTTTTTTACCCCATCTCTAAGGACCTGGAATCCCTTTCAGAGGGAGGGGTTTTTAGAAGAAGTAGCTGCTACAGCTTTAGGGCCCTGGGAGATAGACTCTGGATCTGCAAAAGGGGCCTTATATAAGTGGTGATGAGTGTCCGGGACCCTGTAGTACCTATCTGGTTTAGCAGGAGCCGGAGGTAAAGTATCAGGAGAAGTGCAAGCATCATTAAATGCATCATCAACAACAGATAGAACTGGAGGAATAGCTAAAGGCCTATGCTGTGGTAAGTGTAGAAAGGTCCAAGCCTTTTTCTTGAGTCTGAGAAATCTTGGCCCTGCCACTGGAATTGTTCCCTCATAGCATGCAAGGTTTCCCCAAAGGAAAATTCCTCAGGAGGAGAGGCTGAAGGGATGGACTCCTCAGCATCGGAATCTTCGTAAGGAGAATAAGAAGCCTCAGGAGGGTCAGAATGTTCTGAATCATCAGAAGAATCATCTGTGGCTACTGGCTCAGGGGGCTCTGCTCTAGGCCTCTTTTCTGGAGGGGGGGGGGAAGAGAGGCCCTGTCTGGATGAGGCTGGGATCCACGGATTAAAGTGATGAGATCCTGTGCCAAAGAAAGCATATGGGAGCTGGTGCTGGGCCTGTGAGAGGGGGGCTTGGCAGGCACTGGCTTGGAAGTTTTGGCTGCTTTAGCCCTGGCAAAGGCCTTAATAGACATAGCTGGAGGAGGCCTAGCAGCTCCACGTGCAGGAGTAGAAATATCTAGTGGAATGGTGTCTGATAAATCCTGTGAAATCGCAACAGAAGGCTGGATTTCAGAAGCCGTTTCTACCAGAATGGAAGAGGCCTCGGTAGAAGGCAAGTTGTCTGCTGAAGAAAGAACCGCTTGCTCGGTTTCGGCCGAAACCGAGACACTCGCAGATTGCTTGGCCGTGGTTTCAGCCGAAACCGTGGACCGCGAGTGTCGGTCCTTTTCTTTGCGTTTCTTAGTTATTTGTGTAGTCGGAGGATCCGACGGCATAATGTAGGCAAAATCGGTGCCGAAAATCGTCCGCCGGTTAAAAGAAGCACAGGCTAGACAAGCTGCTACGTCGTGGTCTGGGCCTAAACAATGTATACAATAGGAGTGGAAATCTTTATGAGGTATTTGTTTCCCACAAGATAAACAGTTATTAACTTTCTCTGACATCGGCTGAGGCAAGAAAGAGTCCCCAACGGGGTACTTAGCTTTATAGAAGTCTTCGAAGTAGTATTCGGTAGAAGTAATCTCTGGATCTGACCGACCGGCACTTGCGAACAGCTTCTGCTTCGGGCGCCACGCGGCAAGAAAGACTGAGGAAAATGGTGTCGGCTGATGCCTTTATACCCGAAAACTGCCGCAATGACGTCGGGTGAAGTGCGACACCAGCCGAAGCCAGACCCAGACTTTGGAATCCGGCCGACCGAAGGGCTGCCTGACGACAGGACAACCCATTTGTAAGGACTGCAGATGCATCCTTGAAGGACATCCTGGACAACTGCTAATAGCCCCACAGGAAATCAATTACAATGAAGACTAGGCATTATTCACCACATCAATGAAATGGTATGTGGAACTGCTGGGGCTGGCGCATTACAGGAAGTAAGCAGGAAGACAGATCATTCTGTGCAACACTTAACATTAAAATGCATTATTTCTTTTATAGTTGATTCTCAAGTGTTGTCATGCAGTTCCTACTTTTTTTTTGTTTACATTTCATATATACTAATTCTCAGACTGCAGTATCTTGGGAGGACTCCCTATTCATCAAAGGTATAGATATCTCAAGAGATGTTATCCATAAGCAGTAGAGTTGTGGGAACACAGCCCCCATACAAAAATGTTTTGACAAGTGTTGCAGTAAGTTCTGCATTTTGGTGTTACAGACAGAAGGCATACTTCACTGTTTGCACATCTGAGTGTCAAACTTGGGTACAAGTAAACTTCTACCCTACAGTCCAGGAATTCATAAGGGAGTTTCATTGAAATAAAAAAAAAAAAATACACACATTTGTGGACAGCAAAAGACAGGTTTCTGTATCACCGAGATTTGTCTTTCACTGTATGATTACTCAATGAAGAGGATCAGAGTTAAAACATATTCCTACTGGCTTAAATCAAGGTTTAGCAATAATGTGACCACAAGTTTTATCTCAGCACTATTGAAAAATAACCTGTAAGAAAAGGAATTCAGAGCTATAAATCAATCAGTGCAGCTGAGCCTGCTATCTTACATGTCAACCTGCATAACTGGCAGTGCTGACTATCTGAAACTTATTATTTCTGTACCACCATATCTCTTCAGATTTGTATCCAAAATCCAAGTAAGTTCCAGGCAGGCAGGTAGAGCGGACTCCAGATGCAACTCTAAATCAAAATAAATTGATTTGTATAAAGCGCTTTTCGTCCAATTCTATACATGAACTTCTTCAGATACAATGTTACTACAGAAAATGGTGCTTAAAATACCCTCCCTTACTAGTCATGTGATCAATAGACCAATCAAGAACTTAAAGTACCATCTACATAAGAACACTTGTATTACTCAAACTTCTCTCATACAAAAGCATATACTAAAACTTTTTAAAAAAAACAAATAAATGTTAAACATGAGTAAAAACATGAATATCAAAATCTAAATTCCTATTCAACTACTCATAAATATTATCTTTTTAAATTTTTCAATTTTAAGATGCTATGGATAGAACACATGTCATTTAAACATAGTAGTGTATATGCATCCAGGCGTATTTCCACAACAATTCAGATAATTCCAACATTACTGTCAATGGACAACCTCTCGGGTTAGGCCGCATCTGCTGCATTATCCAAAATTTAGAAGTGTGCCCTGGGTTCAGACTGACATGTTTTGCTAGGGCATTTTCACCATTATTCCTGGAAATACTATATAGGTGTTCATAAATCCTTTCACGTAATTTTCGTTCTGCTTTTCCTATATAGAAGGAAGGGCATTCTTGACATCTAGCCAGGTACACAACCATTTTAGATTGACAATTGCATATATTATTGTTCTTCAATTTCATGCCCCTGACTTCTAAATAATGCCCTTCTTCTATATATTTACAATAGGGGCAACTGCCACATTTAAAAGTACCCGGATTCCTATACAATTTAATTTTTTCTTTCTCCAAAATATTTTTCAAATTTATGCCCTGAGATGAAATTCCAATTCTTGTATTGAATATTTCTCACTTTGTAAATTGTCTGATAAGTAATCACACACCTTGTTCTAAAATTGATATTAATATTTACTATTCTCTCCCCTGGTTCAGTTAACTGCCCCTCATGTATGTATTCATCTTCTAAAATGGGCCTATAAAGCCCGTTCCTTCTTTTTCTTTTAACCTCTTCTATTAATTCGTCTAACAAGTTACTTGGGTATGCTCGTTTTTGTGAACGTCCCCCTTAAGTTTTCACATTCATTTTCAAATTCACGATTACTAGTCACCATTCTGGCTGCCCTTACCAGTTGACCCTTCACCACAGCTTGTTTTTGGTGGTAAGGGTGAGCACTTGAAAAATGCAGAAAGGTGTTGGAATATGTTTTTTATGATGAATTCTAGCTGTGTAGCCTTTCTGTTCATTTTTATTTGACAACGTCTAAATCCATTGTTGTATACTTTGCACAGACCAGTTCATGGCTGAAAAGGGTCTTTGGACCAGTTCACATACCCAGTTAATAAGTCTATAAAAGGACATTATATATATATATATATATATATATACATACACACACATATATATATATATATATATATATATATATATACATACATACACATACATATTATATATATATACATATATATTTACAGAAAGAGACACACACAGACACCTATCCCAACTCCCTCCCTTTAGTCAAATTTCTCTTCCTATATTACTGTTTCCTTTTATTTTCTCTACTTTTACCTTTTATCCTCATTCTGTATATTTCTTTTTTTTTTTAATTTTCTTTTCTTCTCCACCTATATGTTATAATTTTTTTTTATTTACATTATATTATCAAGTTAATTTTCTTGTTGTGTTACAATATGTAGCTTTTATAATGTACATTATTTTTGCATGTAAATTATCTTATATTGTTGTAGTCTGGAGCTTTTCTCCCCGGGCCTGTGCTGAAAAAGGGCATTTGTCTAGTCAGACTATCCCTGTCAACAAATGTCAAATAAATAAATCTCTACACACACACACACACACACACACACACACACACACACACACATATATATATAAGTGTGTGTGTGTGTGTGCGTGCGCATGTATACACACAGACATTTTATATTTTTATGTATATGTATATATATATATATATATATATATATATATATATATATATATATATAAATAAAATGCAGTTTTCTCAGGATTACACACAGACAAACCAGTGTGTTGACTGCCCATGTGCAAAACATGATGAAATACATAAATGATCAATAATAGTACATCAATGTAAAGAAGGGCACTCAACTGACTGAAGGCACAGACAAGAGTAAAGTACAGTTCTGTAAAATCTTACCATAACAACAGATGCCCTTCTCTTCACTGTTGCAGTATTCTTTACACTGGGGATCCCCTGCCAAGGGTAGACCAATGTCTGGCCAGCATATCAAAGCCTTTAGGTTGTAACAGGGATGCCATGCATCACATGTATGCTTCCCATGCACGGTGCATGGCATAAAGGTGATAGACCATCCCAAGAACTAAAAAGCCCCAGAAGCAACGACAGTCTAAGGAGACAAAGAGGTAACAAGTACATCCAGAAGGAGAACAGGAACAGGGGAGGGAGGAAGCGAATACTGCAATGGTGAAGAGAAGTACATCTACTGTTATGCAAGATTTTACACAACTGTACTATGTCCTTCCATATCACCTTTGCAGTATTTTGAAAATAGGGAGAGTACAAAAGCTCAGGAAGAAAGTTGAGAGGAAGAAGGACCAGCAGATCCCTTTTAGATAACCATGTAGGATAGCCCTGGAAAAACAGCTCTAGCCCTAGAAACAACATCCAACTTATAGTGTTCGGTAAAAATACCCACAGAAGTACAAGTAGCTGCCTCAAGAATAGAATTAGTATCCAAATCTTTGGGGGAACAGAAGAAGCCACGGCCCTGGTAGAATGAGCATTAAAAGAAGAAGTAAAGTTTTTCCCATGAAATGAATAACAAAAAGAAATAGCTTTAGACATCCAAGAAGAAATGGTTTGCTTGGAAACAGCCAAACCTAAAGACTTAGGATGAAAGGAAAAAAAAGCTGCTCAGACTTAAGAATGGCTTTTGTTTTATCCAAATTATATCTGAGTTGTCAGAAGGGTCAGCAGACGGACACCTATAAAGGAATCTGCACTCTTCAGGCACCTTATAAAACCTATCAGGTTTTTATGAACAGGGGTGCAGAAGTCAGGAGCCTGAGAAGCTGTAAGAAAAAGCAGCCAACAAGGCAGCAAGAACTGGAGGGACAGCAGAGGGCTTAGGAGACTCCATTTGAAGAAGCTCATCGTACCTCTTCTGGACGTAAGAGACCTGAGTGCAATCCCACTTAATCTCCATCATACAGGAGATTGTATCACCAAAAGAAATCTCCTCAAAAGGAGAATCAGGATTAATAGATTTCTCCTTCTTACACCCGCAATCCAAGGAGAGGGAATCGGAGAAGAATAGGTCAGGGATTCTTTATTAGAATCCACATCCATATCAAATGAAACCTGCTCCCTAGGCCTCTTAAGAGGAGTAGAAGACCAAGAGGGGGGCAGGAACACAGACTACCTGAGGAGGCTTTAAAGCCATAACAGCATTAAACAGACTGAGTGTGAAATTTTGCCATTCACTTTGAGGATCTTTTGAGCAGGAGAAAGGTGCTTAGTTTTCTGCTCATTTTTCAAAAGGACATCAGCCCTAAAGATCTTAGGTGGCTCGGACTCCTGATGACACTCTATAAGAATATTAGCAGTACCTTCTCTGACTAAAATTTGAGGAACACCCAGTGTCCTTCAAAAATAATCATCCATGGTTCCCCCTGAATATCCGAAGCAGACATCTGCACGGCCTCCAGGGACATGCAAAAAGCCGGATCCATACTGGCCTCCGAAATGGTAGTACCAGAGCAATCTGACTGAGAAACTGGGTGATCCTCCATGTTTTCACTAACCTTGAGAGAGATGTCCGCTGGAGGAAGTACAGCTGAAGAATACGACCAAGATTTCTTGGTCTTCTTCGCAGACAGCTGACCTTTGGGCAGGGACGATTCCTTCACAGTACCCTTAGCCAACAATTGAAGACACTGGTTTTCCAAGCAGACTACTAAGGAAGAGAAACGACTACGCAAGGTTTTTGGAACAAACACCTGACAAATGGGGTAAGATGTATGGTCGTGAGAAACACCTAAACAAAACAAACACTGATTGTGACTATCTTTACGAGGAATCTGTCTCCCACACTGGCATTAACCCTTTCTGGACGACATAAAACCAACAACCATAAAAACAAAAGGAAAGAAGAAAAAATCCCAATGGGGCACTTATCTGAAAAGTGACTTTGTAACCAGCAGACGAATGAATGTTCAGGCTGACTATCAAAGATAGGTTTTGAACAGGTGGCAAAGAAGTTCTGAGGACAGTACATCACCTTTATGCCCTATGCCATGCATGGGGAGCATGAGTGTGACGTACGGCATCCCTATTACAGCCTAAAGGTTTTGGTATACTAGCTGGACAGCAGGCTACCCTTGGCAGGGATTCCTACTGTAAGGACTACTGCAACAGTGATATAAAAGGACATTGTTTATTCACAAATTTAACACTAAAATAGCCACAGGTGATGAAATACTGACGACAACAGAGCCAACTGCAAACAAAACCACAATCTAAGCAATAACATGTCATGCTTGCTTATGCTACCCTCTCCATTCTAAAAATGTCAGCAAATTTCTCTAACTGTGGCTTGAAACATTATTTTTAAACTACAACTGCTCTTCTAACTCTGCCTCAAAGTAATATGTCATATGAGGAACGTCATACAGAGCTAAAGAATGTATGTGGTACAGGTCAGTAGTCAAGAAATAATTAACAGCCAAATGTTCTGATTCTTGGATCTAGTGGTGCAAAACTAAAGAAGCAAATACAAACTGCAAACTCATTAATCTATTCACACACCTCGCATTCCTTCTAAGGTTCAACTTACTCAGGAAAGAACCTAGAAGTTTGTGTTACCAGTTTATTCATCTGTTGATAGCCTGCCACACACTTAGAAACAGGAGTGGCACAGCTGGGAAAAATGTTCATTAATTATTAATTACACTCAGACTTACAAGTGCAGTGGCTCCCAGCACAGCCATGTGATCCACTTGGAATGCCCTGACAAATTTCTGCTGATCTGCTTGCCTGAATCTGGATCCCACAGCATGATCTAAATGCAACAACATTTTTATGTTACTTCAGAATTCAAAACTCTACTTCAGTTACCAACTCTTACACAGGAGAATACTGCACTCAAAAATCACAACTACGCAGTATTATCAGTCACATTTGTGATGACCCATCCTTAGTTTGCTTTATAAACCATAACAAACAGAAACTTGAGGATGGTAAAAAAATAAAAAAAAAAGGAAACCACCAAGGCTATTTGCAAGAGTTGCAGTGACAGGAATGCAATCATAATAGGAAGTGGTTTGTGTGTATGTGAGAGAGGAGGTGCCATTAACACAGAATAAGGGTTCATCTAAATCACCAACCTCTTCTTCAAAGTCAAGGGGCAAAAACTCCTACACCTCCTATGAAACTGGCCTGCACCCCGTACCACCTACAATATTACAACCAAGTCCAAGATATCCAAACTTCAGGGTAAATACAGTTTTGTTCAACAAAGGATCATTTGGTTCTCTAGTATTTTTGCATGTTAAAATTATATTTTTAACTATGCTGTACACACAATTAAATATGAATATGTTTACTCAAGTAAGTATTTTCTCTTCTTTAATATCACTTTTGAGTGCAATGCTGCTGCCTTTGTACTATGTAAGAACTGTATTTTCTTCACATTGTGTAATAACAATACTGCTTTTGCTTTGTGGCCCAGATCAAGGCTGAAATGAGTCCTTGGAGCAGCCATTCTATGCAGTTAACAAACATAAGCAAAGAGACAGACAAAAATATAAACACATCCTCACATGTGTATATATACCAATATCTCAGACAAGTGTGTGTGTGTGTGTGTGTGTGTGTGTGTGTGTGTGTGTGTGTGTGTGTGTGTGTGTGTGCGCGCGCGCGCAAGTACAAATCTACACACACACACACACACACACACACACACACGTGTGCACCTACACACACAGGTGCTTTTCATTTGTTGGGAAGGTTGTCTGCTGAGTAGTACTTAAGATGAACTAAACTGGTTTAGTATTTTACTCAGTGTACCATATATTTGTTGTAGTTCTTTGGTCAAATGTTAGCGTTCATGCAGTATATGTTGTAAAGCTCTGAACAGTGGTCACTGTGTGCTACACTGATGTAAACTACTGTGTGTTCCGGGTGTTAGTATACTGAAGTTACGACGGGGTGAGGCAGGCCCCCCCATGAATGTAGAGAAAGCAAATCTCCATCAGGAGGTCAAAGTTAAAATAAAAGGGGCTTAGTGTCAGAAGTACTGCATGACAGAAGAATGCCAAAGAATCTGAAAAGTAAGGTTTATAAAACAGTACTGCAACCCGTACTTCGGTACGGCATGGAAGCCTGGGCAGTAAAGGCAGAGCAGCTGAGGAAGTTGGAGGTGATGGACATGAAGTGCCTGAGATGGGTGGTAGAAGGCACACTGTGGGACAGACAAAGAAATTACAACATCAAGAGTAAAACCCAATGTGGCTAGAATAGCAGAAAAGGCCAAAGAAAGCATATTACAATGGTTTGGGCACATGGGCAAGAAAGAGGAAGACAATTTGGTGAAGTTTTGGGAGAGACAGGAGGAAGGCAAGAGGAAATGAGAACTTTCAGCAAAGACATGGACAGACTGCATAAGAGTAACTGTGACAGTCAAGCATGACAGTCAAAGTTAAGAAAGGGACAGTGAACTGGGAGAAGAACTGATGTGACACCCCAACCCCGTGTAGAAAATGGGGAATAAGGGGGGGTGATGATGACATAGACATGCAACTGGTGAAAACCTTGGAGACCGAGATGAAACCAAATGAAACAGACTGGATCTGGTAGCTAAAGCCCTAACTGTAAAACGCAGGAATCTCATGGACTACTTGTGGATCATGTTGTACAAAAAAAAAAGTGACCTGGAGGTCTAAAGTGCAGATTCAATCATTTTCTGCCACTTTTGGAAGGAATGTCTGAACCAAAACCATGTGGCAGGACTCATATGGAAAAAGGGTATTTAAGCAGCTTGGATCTAGAATAGGCCTGAGCTCTGTGGCCTTAAGTCAAAAAAAAAAAAAAAAAAAAAGAGGAGTAAAGTGTTAGCAGTCTTTGGTCTGGTGGAACTAGATGTTTAAGAATTTGAGTATCTCTAGTTTTGCTGCCTGCTGAAAGAATGGGACATCCAGCAAGGGAGGGCATTAGGATTGAAACAAATGGAATTTTGGAACCTCTGGGTCTAAAGGTCTGCACCCACCAGTCAGCAGTGATGGGCAGCGATGCAGCCCGATGAAAAGACAAGCAACCCTTGACTACCCTGGAAGCAGTCAGGCCAGTCCTCAGTGTTGAAGCAATCGTTCCCAAAACGGGACCATGGTTTCCCGATAATTGCCAAGAACCTTGTTTACAGCCACTGTGAACTCTCTGGAATGAATCGGAACAGTTAAACCTCTTACTGGAGTCCTGACTGATTTACCTTTGATGAAACCAAAGCTCAAAGTTGATGCTTGCTTTTCTGGGGTCTGCTGAAAGAATGCTGGTGGAAGAAAATCCAGGCCATGTATTTCAGGCCACAAAAGGGAATGTTTGCAAAAGCTGTTTGGTATCATTGTGAAAATCAATGAGATGCAGACAAGTACGGCAATATACATTAATGCTCTTAGTTTTCACCAGAGACAAGCCTTCTGCTGTATTAACAGCCAAGTCATAATAAGGTTGACTACAGTAATAGACATTATCAGCTGGGGACTGCCCATCTGGGCAAATGTACTATGACAGAAATCATTTAACCAGATATGTCTTTGGGGGACTCCAACAAATGGTCCACGTACAAAATCACACCCAAGGTAACCACAAAGAATCTATACATGCACTTCCTAACATGATTGCCTGCTTGAGATTTTTTACCAGGATGACAGATGCAGAACTCTTTCTAAGTGAGTAATGAAAATCAGCATATCCAGCCTGCAAGTCACATAATGAAATGCAAACTCCTTGGGAGGATGCAACACTATACTTTCCTTCTTAATAACTGGGCCACTGTGTCATGGAAAACCAAGCAGCCTTGAAGCCATGCTAACAATATCCAAGACTAGACAAAACACCCACGTTTGTTTGGTGGAAGAAAAGGCCTTTAGAGGGAGTTTCTTCAGGAAAGATCAAAGAAACTGTGGACCATCCTGCTTTCTTGGATCATTATCTTTAGAATCTCACAAACTTAAAGTCTTTTATGGGGATCCTGGGAAATCACTGTTTAGATCACGTGTGGGGGCCTCTGAAGGGGAGTAAAGGTACTTCTTCTAAAGCCACTGTAGGCAAGCTATAAACGAAGGCGGCCGATGGCCTTAAGTGGATGACTAGTCACCAAAAGAAAAGTACAGTTGTGTACACTTACCATAAATGTAGATGTTCAAGTGTATTCACTGTTGCAGTCATCACATTTGGGTTATCTGCTTGCCGGTAGCCTTCAGTTGGCCTGATTATCAAAGTCTTGGGTCCTGCGTCGGTTGCCGTCTCTTCCATGACGTCAGGAAGTCAGGGGTATAAAGCATGCAGCCGATGCTATTACATCAGGTTTTTCTTGCCCCAGATGTCAGGTGCCCCATAATGGGAAGCAATTATATACAAGGTTACACCTCCAACAAAAAGCAAATACACCAGAAAGCTTTAAGCATAGTAAACATGAATAGAGGTATAGTCAATAGAAGTCAGGGGGCTGGAGGGAGGGTAACCAGGACTGCAACAGTGAATACACTAGAACATCTACATTTATGATAGTTTACACAACTGTACTATGTTCTTCGTGTTTCACTATTGCACTCATCACATTTGGGTAGATTCCCAAAGCCAAGGAAGGGAGAAGGCAGTTAGATAGCATTAGGACCAGCTATAAGGGGCCCTGCAAGACTGCATGGCAAAGCCAGCTCTGGATTTAGAAAAAATTGGCAAGTGGTAATGCTTGGTGAGGGTATGTACAGAACTCCAGGTAGCAGCTTCTAGGATGTCCCTGGCAGGGACACCTCTGAGAAAGGCTATAGAGGTAGATGAGGCCCTGGTGGAATGAGGTCTTATCCCCCCCTGTGGGGTAGGTTTTCCATGGTGCTTATAGCAGAAATGAATGCAATGGCCTATCCACTTAGAAATGATTTGCTTTGAAATGGCCTTCCCCTCTGCCCCTGCAGCAAATGCAACCAGCAGCTGTTCAGATTTCCTGAGAAGCTTAGTCTTGTCCAAGTAAAGTCTAAGTTGTCTGTGCACGTCCAAGGAGTGCTGTATTTGTTCCCCTTTGTTCTGTGGATTAGAAAAGAAGGTTGGCAAATGAATGGACTGATTAAGGGCCACACTGGATACCACCTTGGGCATAAAGGAAGGATTGGTCCTGAGGGACACCCTGTCCGCATGAAAGAAGATGAAAGGCTCCACTGCCATGAGGGCCTGTAATTCAGACACCCTTCTTGCTGAAGTGATGGCTAGAAGGAAAGCTGTTTTCCAGAAAAGGAATTTCAACTCTGCATTTGCAGCTGGCTCAAAGGGAGGTAGAGTGAGCTTTTCCAATACAAGGTTAAGGTCCCAGGCTGGAGAAGGGGCTCTCCTGGGTGGTTTTAAGTTTTTGGCCCCTCTGTGGTATTGCTTCAGCAGTGGATGAGAGAAGAGGGGTGGCTCTGTATTATAATGTGCTGAAATGGCTGAGGCATGAATTTTGATGGAAGAAAAGGAAAAACCCTTGTGAAGCATCTCAGTTAAGTATTGAAGAATGTGCAGTAAATTGGACACTGTTGTGCCCATCCCCTGAGTTTGGCTCCAGGAACAGAATCTTTTCCATTTTTCATTATAGGATTTTCTAGTACTAGGCCTTCTTGCCTCCAGAATGTCATCCATCGCTTGCTTACTGAGGGATGACAACGGAGAGATCAGGTAATTAGCCAGGCTGTAAGGTTCAGGGTTTGAAGCTGTGGGTGCAGAATCTGGCCCTCCTGCTGGGACAGGAGGGCAGGGGTCTGAAGCAGGTGCCATGGTTCCAGCAGTGACACTGCACAAGAGGGGGTACCAGTGTTGGCGTGGCCAGTCTGGTGCAATCAGTATTGTCCTTGGTTTGTCCTGTTTCATCTTTAGTAGAACTTTGGAGAAGAGAGGCAGAGGGGGAAAGGCATAGACTGATAGGTTTTTCCAGGTGAAGGACAGGGCATCCACTTTCCAAGCTTGTCTGTGGGGAGTCCTTGTCCAGAATTTGTCTAATTGGTATTTCTGAGGGGAGGCAAACAGGTCTATCCTTGGGCTCCCCCATTTGTTTCTCAAAACGTTGAATATCTTTGGTTCCAGTTTCCACTTGTGTGGTCCATGAGATTTCTGCTTAGATCATCTGCCAGTGTATTTAGCTTGCCTGGCAGGAAATGAGCCTGTAGGTGCACTTGGTAGCTCAAGGCTATGTTCCACAGAGCCATGGCTAATCTGTAGAGAGGGTATTAGTGGGTTCCCCCCTGCTTGTTTATGTACCACATAACAGTGGTGTTTGTCCGTCTTTACCAATAACTGTCCTGGAAGAATGTGGTCCTTGAAGGCTGTCAGAGCATTCTGTACAGCTAACATTTCTTTTTGATTGATATGCAGGTGCATTTGACTCGGGTTCCATTTGCCCTGAATGCACTGCCCTGCCAAGTGAGTCCCCCATGCATAGTCTGATGCGTCTGTTTTTAGAGTTTGGGCGGTAGGGGGTAGAGTGAATGGCAGTCCCTTGTTGTGGTGGCAGGCCTCTGCCTACCAAAGGAACTCTGTCTTGAGACAAGGGATGACAGGAATCATTGATTCTAGGTCCTGAGAATGTTGACACCATAGGCTTTTTAGATACCACTGTAGTTTCCTCATATGCAGTCTTGCACATGGAATTAGTAGAATGCAAGAGGCCATGAACCCCAGGGCTTGCAGTATTTCCCTTGCAGATAGCTGGGTCTTTGTGGCCAGTAGTTTGAAGTAGGCTGCTGAATAAAAGTAAAGTTGTGTACACTTACCATAAATGTAGATGTTCAAGTGTATTCACTGTTGCAGTCATTACATTTGGGTAATCTGCTGGCAGGTTGCCTCAGTCGGCCTGAATAACAAAGTCATGGGTCCTGCGTCGGTTGCTGTCTCCTCTTCCATGACGTCAGATCATCAGGGGTATAAAACATGCAGCCGACACCATTTTATTCAGTTTTTCTTGCCCCAGATATCAGGTGCCCCCAAATGGGAAACAAAAATATATATGTATATATAAATAAACAGAAATATATGTAAATGCACTTTTAGCAACATAACCTTTACCTTCATCTAAAAGCAAATACACCACAAAGGCTTAAGTATATAGTGAAGGAAAGAAAAGTCATAGAAAAGGGGGATGGTGAGTGGGTAACCTGGACTGCAACAGTGAATACACTTGAACATTTACATTTATGGTAAGTGTACACAACTGCACTATGTTCTTTGTGTTTCACTGTTGCAGTCATTACATTTGGGTAGAATCACAAAGCTATGGATGGGAGGATGGAACTAAATAGCATTAGGAGCGGCTATAAAGCCCTGCAGAACTGCAGTGGCAAAGCCTGTCCTGGATTTGGAGAAGAGAGGCAAATGATATGCTTTGTGAAGTTATGAACAGAGTTCCAAGTAGCAGCCTCTAGAATGTCTTTGGTTGGAACCCCTCTGAGAAAAGCTGCTGAGGTAGAAGCAGCCCTAGTGGAATGTGACCTGATCCCCTTGGGCACAGGTTTACCATGGTGCAAGTAGCAGAAACGAATGCAGTGGCTTATCCACTTAGAAATAGTCTGCTTTGATACAGCCTTCCCCTCTGACCCTGCAGCAAAAGCTACCAGTAGTTGCTCAGACATCCTTAGAGATTTGGTCCTGTTTAAGTAGAATCTTAGTTGTCTGTGGATTTGGTAAAATGTTGGCAGGTGAATTGTCTGGTTAAGAGCCACACTGGATACCACCTTAGGCATAAAAGAAGGGTTGGTCCTGAGGGACACCCTGTCCGGGTAAAATGTAATAAAAGGCTCCACAGCCATGAGAGCCTGTAGTTCTGAAACCCTTCTTGCTGAAGCGACTGCCAAGAGGAAAGCTGTTTTCCAAGATAGAAATTTTATATCCGCAGTAGCTGCCAGTTCAAAAGGAGGCAGGGTGAGTTTTTCCAGCACAAAGTTGAGGTCCCATGCAGGAGTTGGTGATCTTCTGGGAGGCCTTAAATTTTTGGCCGCTCTAAGATACTGTTTAAGCAGAGGATGAGAAAAGAGGGGAGGCTCTGTGTTGTAATAAGCAGAGATGGCAGAGGCATGTATTTTTACTGAAGAAGAAGATAGGCCCTTGTCAAGCATCTCAGTAAATATTGTAAAATCTGAGGAATATTGGGCTTAGCTGTGTCCGTTCCTTGTGCTTGATTCCAAGCACAGAATCTCTTCCATTTATCAGCATAAGATTTTCTAGTACTAGGCCTTCTGGCTTCCAAAATGACATCCATCATAGATTTACTGAGGTGTTGTTTGAATAATTAAATGTTCAGCCATGTTGCAAGGTTCAGAGTTTGGAGCTGTGTGTGCAGAATTTGATTGTTCTGCTGAGACAGTAGATGAGGTATTTGAGGCAAGTACCAAGGAGGAAGTTGAGACATATTTCTTAGAATTGGGTACCAGTGCTGGTGGGGCCAGTCTGAAGCAATTAGGATCATTTTTGTTTTTTCCTGTCTGACTTTTAGTAAGACCTTGGAGAGAAGAGGCAGAGGGTGAAAGGCATAGACTGATAGGTTTTTCCAACTGAAGGATGGGGCATCCACTTTCCATGCTTTTCTGTGATAAGTTCTTGTGCAGAATTTGTCCAGCTGATAATTTTGGGGACAGGGAAATAGATCTATGTCTAGGCTCTCCCATTTCTGTGTTAACATGCTGAAGATTTGTGGATCCAGTTTCCATTCGTGCGGGTCCATAAGATTTCTGCTTAGGTCGTATGCCAGAGTATTTTGTTTTCCTGGCAGGAATTGAGCTTGAAGATGTATTTGGTAAGTGAAGGCTGTGTTCCACAATGTAACCGTGGTGTTGTCCGTCTTTATCAGTAGTTGTCCTGGATGAAGGAAGTCCTTGAAGGCTGTCAGGGCATTATGAACAGCTAGCATCTCTTTCTGGTTGATATGCAGATGCATTTGTTTCAGGCTCCATTTGCCCTGAATGCATCTCCTTGCCAGGTGGGCCCCCCCAAGCATAGTATAATGCGTCTGTAGTTAGGGTTTGGGTGGCAGAGGGTAGAGTGAATGACAGTCCCTTGTTTTGGTGACATGTCTCTGCCCACCAAAGAAACTCCTGTTGTAGGCAGGAAATGAGAGGAATCATTGTTTCCAGACTGTGACAATGTTGACTCTAAACTTTTTAGGTACCATTGTAGTTTCCTCATAATGCAGTCTCCCATATGGAATTAGTAGAATGCACGATGCCATAAACTCCAAAGCCTGCAGAATTTGTCTTGCAGATAACTGGGTTTTGTTGCCATTTGTTTGAAGTATGTTGTCAGTTGCCTTTGTTTGTCTGGCGCAAGGTAAGCCCATCTGAGCAGTTGTATTCAAGCTTGCACCCAGGAATGCAATTATCTGAGAGGGTACCATTTGGGATTTCTTTTTTCGTTTATTGTGTACCCTAGGCATGTTAGAAGCCTTTTTACAAACACCAGATGTTGAAGAGAGCGTCCTTGTCCTCTGCTTGAATGAGACAATTGTCCAGATAAGGATACATTTGTATGCTTCTTTGTCTGCAGATTGCAATTACTGGTGCCAGGCACTTTGTAAAGACCCTGGGTGCAGTAGATAAGCCAAAGGGCAGTGCAGAGAATTGGTAATGTAGGAAACCTGCCTTGAAGCGGAGGTATCTTCTGCATGATTCCCTTACTGGGATATGTAGGTATGCCTCCTTTAAGTCTATTTATTTTATTTATTTTTTATTTATTTGCAGTTGGTTTACCAGGATAGTTCATTGGGCCAAGATGAACCCGTTTTCAATGGAGTCCCGGGGAGAAAAGCTCCAGAAACAAGGTTACAATAGGTTTTAGATTAGATTGCAATATTTACAAATTATACAGCTTAGAGCATAACATTTCAGGTAGTACATACTGGTGAGGAACATTACAGATGATACAGACTAGTAAAGGAAACATTTTAATAGAAAAACTGAGAAGCCATTATATCTTAGGAAGCTAGCAAATGGGAAACAAAATAATACATTTTTTATAATTAGCTTAGCAAGTACAAGGGGGGAATGTAGGAGTTAGGAGAGGCAGTAACAAGGAAGTTCCCAGAAAGGAGGGGGAAAGAGAAAATGCCAGTGTACATTATGACAGATGGGTGCAGGAGCATTCCCACTGGGATAGTAGAAGAGAGTGAAGAGATTTTTTGAATATAAAGTGGTTGAAAGTGGTACGAATGGATGGAGGTAGGGAGTTCCAGAGACGTGCTAGACCATAGGATAGGAGATTTTTACCTGGGGGACTAGTTGGTTTGTACAATTCTATTAGGTTTTGGTTATTAGATCTTAGTACTCTGTTGGGATGGTGCATTTTAAAGGCAGAGGAAAGAGTCACTAACCAAGTGTTCCTGCCCAGCATAGGCAGTAGCTGTTGTAAAGTCAGCATTTTGAATTTTGGAATGCCCAGAAACGTGTTCAAAATCGATAAGTCCAGTATTGGATGCCATGCATTGTCTTTTCTGGGTACCAGGAAAAGCCTTGAATAAAAACCTTGTCCTTTTTCCTTTTCTGGTACTGGTTGAATAGCCCCCATATCCATGAGGGACATAATTTGTTTCTGAGCCTCTGCCCACTGATTATGTGGCAGATCTGGCCAACCGTTTGGAACTGGCAAAGTATGGAAATTAAATCTGTACCCCTGTGATACTATGCTTAATACCCACTTGTCCTGGGTAATTAACTGCCAATTTTGAGCATGAAGTGCTAGTTTTCCCCCCAAGGGGGCAGCCAAAAGACAAGTGCATGGTGAAGGTAGAGGGAAGTCATTGAGACTGCTTACTGTAGGGTTGTGCTTTGTTTCCTCCAGATTTGGAGGTAGAGGCACCCCAATGCTTTGACCTGTAAGAACCCTGTGATTGGTATCTGGAGCCTTTTAAGCACCTGGATTTGCCTTGAGGTGCCCTGTTGGACACAGGAAAGGACCAATTTTTAGTAGGCCAGTGCCTACTGAACCTGGGTGGCTGCACTTGCAAGAAATCTTTTACAGTTTGCAAAGAGAATTAGCTTTGTCTTCCATTTTCTTTAAAACCTCTTCTGCCTTATTACCAAACAGAGTATCATGCTGCAAAGGGGCATCCAACAATTTAGCTTTAACATGATCAGGCAGATGTTGCTCCTTGAGCCAGGCATGCCTTCTAATCACATATCCAGTAACTGCGGCCCTGCAAGAGGGCTCCAAGGAATCAAAACCACATAGCAAAGTATGCTTTCCAACCTGTTCTGCTGAATGCAGTAATTCCTGTAATTCTTTATTTTCCACACAATCAGAAATCAACATCATTTTCTGTTTCAGTAAGCCCATAACATGCTGTTGCTATTTAAGCATATGAAACTGGCAGTTTAAGGCCCTAATTGCCAAGGATGCAGACGTATAAAACATCTTTCCCCATCTATCCAGCACCATGGAATCTCTATCAGAGGGGGTAGGATTTTTGGCTGTAGAGGCTTTTACACCCTTGGGACCCTGTGAAATAGTCTCAGGATCAGCAGCAGGGTTTTTGAATAGAAATTTGTGGGAGTCAGGAACTCTTTAATATCTGTCTGGATTACTAGGAGCCGGAGGTAGGGAATCAGGAGCCATGCTTGATTCCGAAAACACAACATCAACAATGTCTAATACAGGAGGAATTGCCAAAGGCCTATGCTGAGGAAGAAGGAGGAAATCCTTAAGCCTCTTTTTTGATTCAGAGAAGTCCTGACTCTCCCAGTGAAAATGTTCCCTTAAAGTATGCAAATTTTCTCCAAAAGAATAATCCTCAGGAGGAGATGCAGATGGGATGGATTCTTCTGCATAAGAATCCTCATAGGGTGGAATAGAAAATTCCTGATCAGAAGAGGAATCAGAAGAAATGGAAACCTGATCTGAAGATTCATAATCAGTGCCTTGCCTAGGCCTCTTAGCAGGGGGGTACTGGGAACCCCTGATCAAGGTAATTAAGTCCTCAACCATTTTGATCATCTGTTTTTTAGGCATAGGGGCCTGAGCACGTGGCTCATATGTCGGTTTTTTTTTTTAGACATATAAAAATGTTGAGGCCTGAAAACACCCTCAGAAGCCGGTGCCTACTCAGCGGCTCCGGACCCATCCAAGGGACAGACATCTGTGGGTTCAATACTCTGAGAATCTCATGGCATACCAGACTCCGAATGGGTCTCGGTAGAGGCCTGCGACTCAAAAGTAGTGGGTATCAGGGGCTGCAAAAGTGCGTCACTGAGTACCAGCGACTGGCTTGGTCTGTCTCTGTCTTTTTCTTTGCACTTTTTGTGAACTCCGGTAGTCCGATTGCTAACCGACGACATTTCAGGATAATTAAATCTTGATCCAAAATATTTAGAAGCAAAAATATACCAACGCTTAGTAGTGCGTTGGTTAAATCTAGCACACAACCGACAGCAAGGCACATTATGATCTGGGCCTAGGCAAGGAATACAGTAGAAATGAAAATCCTTATGAGGTATTTGCTTCCCACAAGTAATGCAATTATTAACTTTTACTGACATCAGTAAGGAGCAAGAAAAAGTTTCCCCAATGGGGTACTTAGCTTTAGTTTGAAGACTTCGGTTCTGAAACTCGAATGTGAAAATTTCTGGAGTCGGCCGACTGACACTTGCAAAATGTTTCTGCTTCGGGCACCGCGCGACAAGAAAGCCTGAAGAAAATGGTGTCAGCTGCATGTTTTATACCCCTGACGACCTGACGTCATGGAATTGGAGACAGCAACCGACGCAGGACCCAAGACTTTGTTATTCAGGCCGACTGAGGGCAACCTGCCAGCAGATTACCCAAATGTAATGACTGCAACAGTGAAACACGAAGAACATCTTGTTTCTCTGGCGTGAGGTAGGCCATCTGGGAAGTTGTATTCAAGCTTGCTCCCAGAAACACAAATTGTTGGCAGGGTACTAGATGTGATTTTTTTTCGTTTATGGTGTACCCCAGAGAAGTTAGTAATTTCTTTACAAATGCCAGATGATTTAATAATACGTCCTGGCTTTCTGCCTGAATTAGACAATTGTCCAGGTATGGGTATATCTGAATATTTCTTTGCCTGCAAAATGCAATGACTGGAGCTTGGCACTTTGTGAATACCCTGGGCGCAGTAGATAAACCAAATGGCAGTGCAGAGAAAGTACAGTTGTGTACACTTGCCATAAATGTAGATGTTCGAGTGTATTCACTGTTACAGTCATTACATTTGGGTAATCTGCTGGCAGGTTGCCCTCAGTCGGCCTGAATAACAAAGTCATCGGTCCTGCGTCGGTTGCTGTCTCCTCTTCCATGACGTCAGGTCGTCAGGGGTATAAAACATGCAGCCAACGCCATTTTATTCAGTTTTTCTTTCCCCAGATGTCAGATGCCCCCCAAATGGGGAGCAAAAATATATATATAAATAAACAGTAAATATATAAATGCACCTTTAGAAACATAAACTTTACCTTCAACTAAAAGCAAATACACCACAAAGGCTTTTGGGTATAGTGAAGGAAAGAAAAGGTATAGAAAGGGGGATGGCGGGTGGGTAACCCGGACTGCAACAGTGAATACACTCGAACATCTACATTTATGGTAAGCGTACACAACTGTACTATGTTCTTCGTGTTTCACTGTTGCAGTCATTACATTTGGGTAGAATCCCAAAGCTATGGATGGGAGGATGGAACTAAACAGCATTAGGAGCGGCTATAAGGCCCTGCAGGACTGCAGTGGCAACGTCTGACCTGGATTTGGAGAAGAGAGGTAAATGTTCGTGCTTTGTGAAGGTATGAACAGAGCTACAAGTAGCAGCTTCTAGAATGTCTATGGTTGGGACCCCTCTGGGAAAAGCTGCTGAAGTAGAGGCAGCCCTGGTGGAATGTGATGTGATCCCCTTGGGCACAGGTTTACCATGGTGCAAACAGCAGAAACGAATGCAGTGGCTTATCCATTTAGAAATAGTCTACTTTGATATAGCCTTCCCCTCTGACTCTGCAGCAAATGCTATCAGTAGTTGCTCAGACTTTCTTAGAGATTTGGTCCTATTTAGGTAGAACCTTAGTTGTCTGTGTACATCCAATGAATGCAGAATCCACTCCCCCTTGTTCTGCAGATTTGGGTAAAATGTTGGCAGGTGAATGGTCTGGTTATGAGCCACACTGGACGCCACCTTAGGCATAAAAGAAAGATTGGTCCCGAGCGACAACCTGTCCAGGTAAAATATAATAAAAGGCTCCACTGCCATGAGAGCCTGTAGTTCTAAAACCCTTCTTGCTGAAGTGACTGCCAAAAGAAAAGCTGTTTTCCAAGATAGAAATTTTATATCCGCAGTAGCTGCTGGTTCAAAAGGAGGCACGGTGAGTTTTTCCATCACAAAATTGAGGTCCCATGCAGGAGTTGGTGCTCTTCTGGGAGGCCTTAAATTTTTGGCCCCTCTAAGATACTCTTTAAGCAGAGGATGAGAAAGGAGGGGAGGCTCTGTGTTGTAATGAGCAGAGGCATGAATTTTTACTAAAGAAAAAGATAGGCCCTTGTCAAGCATCTCAGTCCAATATTGTAAAATCTGAGGAATATTGGGCTTTGCTGTGTCTATTCCTTGTGCTTGGTTCCAAGCACAGAATCTCTTCCATTTATCAGCATAAGATTTTCTAGTAGTAGGCCTTATGGCTTCCAAAATGACATCCATCACAGATTTACTGAGAGGTGTTGTTTGAATTAGTTGATTAGCCATGCTGCAAGATTCAGAGTTTGGAGCTGAGTGTGCAGAATTTGATAGTTCTGCTGAGACAGTAGATGACGTATTTGAGGCAAGTACCATGGAGGAAGGTGAGACATATTCCTTAGAAGCAGGTACCAGTGCTGGCGGGGCCAGTCCAGAGCAATTAGGATCATTTTTGTTTTTTCCCGCCTGACTTTTAGTAAGACCTTGGAGAGTAGAGGCAGAGGGGGAAAGGCATAGACTGATAGGTTTTCCCAACTGAAGGATAGAGCATCCACTTTCCATGCTTTTTTGTGATGAGTTCTTGTGCAGAATTTGTCCAACTGATAATTTTGGGGAAAGGCAAATAGATCTATGCCTGGGTTCCCCCATTTCTGTGGTAACATGAAGATTTGTGGATCCAGTTTCCATTCGTGCGGGTCCATAAGATTTCTGCTTAGGTCATCTGCCAGAGTATTTTGCTTTCCTGGCAGGAATTGAGCTTGAAGATGTATTTGGTTAGTCAAGGCTGTGTTCCACAAAGCCATGGCTAGTCTGCAAAGGGGTTAGGAATGTGTACCCCCCTGCTTGTTTATGTACCACATAAATGTGGTGGTGTTCATCTTTATCAGTAATTGTCCTGGATGAAGTAAGTCCTTGAAGGCTGTCAGAGCATTCTGAACAGCTAGCATCTCTTTCTGGTTGATATGCAGATGCATTTGGTTTGGGCTCCATTTGCCCTGAATGCATCTCCTTGCCAGGTGGGCCCCCAAGCATAGTCTGATGCGTCTGTAGTTAGGGTTTGGGTGGCAGGGGGTAGAGTGAATGACAGTCCCTTGTTTTGGTGACATGTCTCTGCCCACCAAGTAAACTCCTGTTGTAGGCAGGAAATGAGGGGAATCAATGTTTCCAGGCTGTGACAATGTTGACTCCATAAACTTTTTAGGTACCACTGAAGTTTCCTCATAAGCAGTCTCGCATATGGAATTAGTAGAATGCAGGATGCCATGAACCCCAAAGCCTGCAGAATTTGTCTTGCAGATAACTGGGGTTTTGTTGCCATTTGCTTGAAGTATGTTGTCAGTTGCCTTTGTTTGTATGGCGTGAGGCAAGCCATCTGGGTAGTTGAATTCAAGCTTACACCCAGGAATGTAATTATTTGAGAGGGTACCAGTTGTGATTTCTTTTCATTTATTGTGTACCTCAGGCATGCTAGAAGCATTTTTACAAACGCCAGATGTTGAAGAAGAGTGCCCTTGTCCTCTGTTTGAATGAGACAATCGTCCATATAAGGATAAATTTGTATGCTTCTTTGTCTGCAGAATGCAATTACTGGTGCCAGGCACTTTGTAAAGACCCTGGGGGCAGTAGATAAGCCAAAGGGCAGTGCAGAGAATTGGTAATGCAGAAAACCTGCCTTGAAGCAGAGGTATCTTCTGCATGATTCCCTTATTGGGATATGCAGATATGCCTCCTTTAAGTCTATTTATTTTATTTATTTTTTATTTATTTGCAGTTGGTTTACCAGGATAGTCCATTGGGCCAAGATGAACCCATTTTCAATGGAGTCTTGGGGAGAAAAGCTCCAGAAACAAGGTTACAATAGGTTTTAGATTAGATTGCAATATTTACAAATTATACAGCTCAGAGCATAACATTTCAGGTAGTACATACTGGTGAGGAACATTACAGATGATACAGACTAGAAAAGGAAACATTTCAATAGAAAAACTGAGAAGCCATTATATCTTAGGAAGCTAGCAAATGGGAAACAAAATAATACATTTTTTTATAATTAGCTTAGTAAGTACAAGAGGGGAATGTACGAGTTAGGAGAGGCAGTAACAAGGAAGTTCCCAGAAAGGAGGGGGAAAGAGAAAATGCCAGTGTAGATTATGACGGATGGGTGCAGGAGCATTCCCACTGGGATAGTAGAGGAGAGTGAAGAGAGTTTTTGAATATAAAGTGGTTGAAAGTGGTACGAATGGATGGAGGTAGGGAGTTCCAGGGACGTGCTAGACCATAGGATCAGAGATTTTTACCTGGGGGACGATTTGGTTTGTACAATTCTATTAGGTTTTGGTTATTAGATCTTAGTACTCTGTTGGGAAGGTACATTTTAAAGGCAGAGGAAAGAGTCACTAACCAAGTGTTCCTGCCCAGCATAGGCAGTAGCTGTTGTAAAGTCAGCATTTTGAATTTTGGAATGTCCAGAAACGTGTTCAAAATCGATAAGTCCAGTATTGGACGCCAGGCATTGTCTTTTCTGGGTACCAGGAAAAGCCTTGAATAAAAACTTTGTCCTTCTTCCTTTTCTGGTACTGGTTGAATAGCCCCCATATCCATGAGGGACATAATTTGTTTCTGAGCCTCTGCCCACTGATTATGTGGCAGATCTGGCCAACCGTTTGGAACTGGCAAAGTATGGAAATTAAATCTGTACCCCTGTGATACTATGCTTAATACCCACTTGTCCTGGGTAATTAACTGCCAATTTTGAGCATGAAGTGCTAGTTCCCCCCCCCAAGGGGGCAGCCAAAAGACAAGTGCATGGTGAAGGTAGAGGGAAGTCATTGAGACTGCTTACTGTAGGGTTGTGCTTTGTTTCCTCCAGATTTGGAGGTAGAGGCACCCCAAAGCTTTGACCTGTAAGAACCCTGTGATTGGTATCTGGAGCCTTTTGAGCACCTGGATTTGCCTTGAGTGGCCCTGTTGGACACAGGAAAGGACCAATTTTTAGTAGGCCAGTGCCTACTGAACCTGGGTGGCTGCACTTGCAAGAAATCTTTTACAGTTTGCAAAGATTTAGCTTTGTCTTCCATTTTCTTTAAAACCTCTTCTGCCTTATTACCAAACAGAGTATCATGCTGCAAAGGGGCATCCAACAATTTAGCTTTAACATGATCAGGCAGATGTTGCTCCTTGAGCCAGGCATGCCTTCTAATCACATATCCAGTAACTGCGGCCCTGCAAGAGGCCTCCAAGGAATAAAAACCACATAGCAAAGTATGCTTTCCAACCTGTTCTGCTGAATGCAATAATTCCTGTAATTCTTTATTTTCCACACAATCAGAAATCAACATCATTTTCTGTTTCAGTAAGCCCATAACATGCTGTTGCTATTTAAGCATATGAAACTGGCAGTTTAAGGCCCTAATTGCCAAGGATGCAGACGTATAAAACATCTTTCCCCATCTATCCAGCACCCTGGAATCTCTATCAGAGGGGGTAGGATTTTTGGCTGTAGAGGCTTTTACACCCTTGGGACCCTGTGAAATAGTCTCAGGATCAGCAGCAGGGTTTTTGAATAGAAATCTGTCTGGATTACTAGGAGCTGGAGGTAGGGAATCAGGAGCCATGCTTGATTCCGAAAACACATCATCAACAATGTCTAATACAAAAGGTATTGCCAAAGGCCTATGCTGAGGAAGGAGGAGGAAATCCCTAAGCCTCTTTTTTGATTCAGAGAAGTCCTGACTCTCCCAGTGAAAATGTTCCCTTAAAGTATGCAAAGTCTCTCCAAAAGAGTAATCCTCAGGAGGAGATGCAGATGGAATGGATTCCTCTGCATCAGAATCCTCATAGGGTGGAATAGAAAATTCCTGATCAGAAGAGGAATCAGAAGAAATGGAAACCTGATCTGAAGATTCATAATCCCTGCCTAGGCCTCTTAGCGGAGAGGGGGGGGGGGTTGGGAACCCCTGATCAAGGTAATTAAATCCTCAGCCATTTTGATCATCTGTTTTTTAGGCATATGGGGCCTGAGCACGTGGCTCATGCGTCAGATTTTTAGACATAGAAGTTTTTTTTTACCTTGTTTTTGTTGCTGGCATCGGTTTAATATAAAAAAGTTGAGGCCTGAAAACACCCTCAGAAGCCGGTGCCTGCTCAGCGGCTCCGGACCCATCCAAGGGAGAGATGTCCCCGGGTTCAATACTCTGAGAATCTTGCGGCATACCGGACTCCAAACGGGTCTCGGTAGAGGCCTGCGACTCAAAAGTAGTGGGTATCACGGGCTGCGAAAGCGCCTCACCGAGTACCGGCGACTGGCTTAGGAGAAGCTTGTCATTGGTTTTGGACCACGATGGTCTGTCTCTTTCTCTTTGCGTTTTTTATGAACTCCGGCAGTCAGATTGCTAACCGACGACATTTCAGGATAATTAAATCTTGAACCAAAATATTTAGAAGCAAAAATATACTGACGCTTAGTAGTGCGTTGGTTAAATCTAGCACAAAACAGACAGCAAGGCATGTTGTGATCAGGGCCTAGGCAAGAAATACAGTACAAATGAAAATCTTTATTAGGTATTTGCTTCCCACAAGTAATGCAATTATTAACTTTTAATGACATCGGTAAGGAGCAGAGAAAAGTTTCCCCAACGGGGTACTTCGCTTTAGTTTGAAGACTTTGGCTCTGAAACTCAAATACGAAAATTTCAGGAGTCAGCTGACCGGCACTTGCGAACTGCTTCTGCTTCGGGCACCGCGTGGCAAGAAAGACTGAATAAAATGGCGTCGGCTGCATGTTATATACCCCTGACGACCTGACGTCATGGAATAGGAGACAGCAACTGACGCAGGACCCAAGACTTTGTTATTCAGGCCGACTGAGGGCAACCTGCCAGCAGATTACCCAAATGTAATGACTGAAACAGGGAAACACTAAGAACATCTGATAGTGCATGTAGCCTGCTCTGAAGCGTAGGTATCTTCTGCAATTTTCCCTGATTGGGATGTGCAGGTAGGCTTCCTTTAAATCCAGTGTTGCCAACCAGGCATTTTTGCCCAGCATGGGAAGCAGCTGATGAAGAGTTAGCATTTTGAATTTTGGGATTACCAAAAAGGTGTTTAGGACAGACAGGTCCAGGACAGGACGTCAGGAATTTTCTTTTCTGGGAACCAGGAAAAGTCATGATTAAAAACCCTGCCCCCATTCTTCTTCTGGGACAGGTCGAATAGCCTTGATGCTTAGAAGAGAGAGAACCTGATTTTGAGCCTCTGCCCATTGATTTATGGGTAGGTCTGGCCAACCATTTGGGGTTGGTAAGGAGTGGAAGAGGAATCTATATCCTTGGGAAAATATATTTAAAACCCATTTGTCTTGGGTAATGAGTTCCAGTTTTTTGTATGCAAGGCGATCTTTCCCCCTAAAGGAACAGTCAGTTGATCAGGGCTTGGAAGGTTTAAAGTTAAGTCACTGTGACAGTTTACCATAGGGGAGTGTCTTACTACTTCCAGCTTTCGAAGTGGAAGCCCCCACTGCTTAGGCCTGTGAGTACCTTGAGACTGAGGCCTGGGTGGTCTGCTGGTTCTGGGTTTGGACTCTGAAGGCCTGGAAGAGGCAGGAAAGGACCAATTCTTAGACGGCCAAGTGCCTACTAAATCTGGGAGGCTGTACTTGCAGGAAATCTTTAACAGTTTGCATAGATTTAGCTTTTTCCTCCATCTTTTTAAGTACTTCTTCTGCTTGGTTACCAAACAGAAGGTCTTGGTTTAAGGGAGCATCCAGTAATTTAGCTTTAACATGATCTGACAAAGTTTGCTCCTTAAGCCAAGCATGCTTTCTAAGTACAGACCCAGTGACAGCAGTCCTGCAAGATGCCTCTAATGAATCAAAACCACATTGGAAAGCATGTTTTCCAACTTGTTCAGCAGAATGCATTAAATCCTGTAATTCTTTATTTTCAGCACAGTCAGGAATCAACATAATTTTCTGTTTAAGCAATCCAATAATATGCTGCTGATACTTTAACATATGAAACTGGCAGTTTAACACCCTAATGGCCAAAGTTGCATAAGTGTAAACCTTCTTACCCAATCTGTTCAGGGCCATGGAATCTCTATCAGAGGGGGTAGGGGTTTTGGCAGTAGTAGCCTTAATGCCTTTGGGTCCCTGTGAAATGGTCTCAGGATCCGCGGTAGGATTTTTAAAGAGGAACTTGTGAGAGTCAGTTACTCTGTAATACCGGTCAGGTTTTCTGGGAGCTGGGGGTAAAAGTGTCAGGGGCCAGGCTAGATTCCAAGAAGGCATCGTCTACAATGTCCAGTACAGGAGGGATAGCTAAAGGCCTGTGTTGAGGAAGGAGTAAGAATTCCCTAAGCCTCTTTTTGGAGTCAGAGTAATCCTGGCTTTCCCAGTGGAAATGCTCCCTAAGAGTATGCAAAGTTTCACCAAAAGAGAAATCCTCTGGAGGAGAAGCAGAGGGAATTGAGTCCTCTGCATCAGAATCCTCATAGGTAGACAAGGGCAAATCCTGGTCATCAGAAAAAACAAAAATTTCAGAATCCTGATCAGAAGAATGAGAAGGAAAATCAGTTCTAGGTCTCTTAAAGGGAGAAGGGTCGCTTCCCCTGATTAGAGTAATAAGGTCTTAGCTATTCTTATCATTTGTTTTTTAGGCATAGGGGCCTGACCATGCGGTCTGGGCGTCAGTTTTCCAGTTGTGGATCGAGATTTAGGCCTTGAAGAAGAAGATGGCGTCTGTTTAATATTCAAGTCAGTAGGCCTGAATACACCCTCAGAAGCCGGTGCCTGCACAGCAGCGCCGGACTCATCCAAGGTAGAGACATCCACAGGTTCCACAGTCGAAGAAGCATCTTGCGGTATACCGGACTCCAAATGGGTCTAAGTAGAGGCCTGCGAATCTGAAGTAGCAGGTATCAGGGGCTGCGAAAGTGCCTCACTGAGTACCAGCGAACTGGCGACTAGCTTAACGGAAGCGTCGTTGACAGCTTTGGACCTATGTGGCCTGTATCTGTCTTTATCTTTGCATTTTTTCGGAATGTTGGTAGTCAGGTCGCTTACCAAAGCCATTTCTGGATAATTGAACAGAGTACCAAAATATTTTGATGCAAAAATGAACTGACAACGAATAGTTCGAGGTTTGAATAAGGCACAAAACTGACAGCGTGGGACATTGTGGTCTGGGCCTAAGCAAGGAATGCAGTACGAATGAAAATCTTTATGAGGTATTTGCTTTCCACTAAAAATACAATTAACTTTTACTGACATCGGTTTAGAGCAAGAAAAAGTTTCCCCAAAGGGGTACTTAGCTTTCAAGACAAACAGAACACAGCTCTGGATAAAGTGCCCCTGATAAGCAAAGCAGCAAATCCAATAAAAGAAACTTCAGAGGCACACCACAACAAACGGAGCCGACCTGATGAAAACCAGTTTAATCACACAAAGAGCATAATACAATGGCCAGTAAGCGCTTTCACGTTTCTCTGAACACTTCTTCAGACTTAAAAAGTACGCCTTCTACTGTACATCAATATATAGACAGGTTTACCCAGCTTGCACCAATCAAAAGCTTTCCAATTACATCATTAATTAATGCAGTAGTTAATAATCAATTAAACCACCTGTGCCTAAAAACGCTTACAATGTTAATAAATGTAGTGTGTCATCATGTGCACATGCAATAAAAATACATACAATAAACTAGTAAGATATATATAAAAAATATATAACCCATAACACATAAAATATGACATTTCTATGAACTTCCTTTATCATTTAATCTAAAAGCATATTCATTCTAACTAATTAACATTCATGGTGTCAATAAAACTTGGCTATCATAAATATCTACTAAAAACATTATTTCATAAAAACTTTGTGCTTGTGTATAAAAACATGTATTCATGGTTATGTTCCAAAGTAGTACAGAGAGGTCTGTCCATTAAAAATAACTAATGAGTAAGGGGGTCTATCTTTAAGAAAGTGTTTCAACGAAATCCTATCATTCAGGCTTTACAATAAAAGTAAGAAACTGCTGTCTAACAGTAAGAAGGAGCAGGCTCTAAACTGGAGACACTCCCTCCTCAGCTTAAATAAGCAAATAAAACTTCTTGTGAAGTCCTCCAAGGTAAACTGTGAATCCAAGTTAGCTTCCTCAACAAAGGACAACCACAAGGCATTCTTTATTTACATCTGTAACCTAAAAGGTCATGCCCAGATTTGTGCCGAACTAGTAGTTAATGGTAACACATATACTAAGCCAGTGGACACAGCTAACCTGTTAGCTGACAGATCTGGTGAAAACTTCACTACCCTGTCTCCGCCACACATACCTCATGACATCCCTACCACCTGTCCCCTACCTTGTATCGCTAAAGAGCAGGTTGTAAACGACCTCTCTACGGCCAAAAACACAGCATCAGTGGGACCTGATAACATCCCAGGGTGCATCCTACATTGGCTCAAACAAGAATTAGCATCACCATTGGGTACTCTTTTCAATCACAGTCTAAAGACCAGCTTTATCCCAGCTGAATGGAAAATAGCGACCATTATCTCCTTGCACAAAAGTGGCGTTTCTACTAACCCTGGGAACTACAAACCTATTAGCCTGACTAGCCTTATCTGTAAGGCCATGGAAAGAATCACCATGGACCTTATCAACAAAGATATAGGTAATCTCCAAACATTAGATCCTACCCAGTTTGGATTTGTCAAGGGGAGATTGTGCCTGTTAAACCTGGTGGATTTCTTCGAGACAGTTACCAAGGCCCTGGACGAAGGGAAATCTGTGCATACAGCCTACCTAGACCCAGCCAAGGCATTTGACACTATCCGTCACTCAGGCAGCACTGACAAACTCTCCCAGCTAGACATCAACCCTTATAGTACCTATACAGTCAAAATAGGGGAATCCACCTCCAGCAGCACACCCGTAACCAGTGGTATTCCACAGGGATCAGTCCTGTGACCTCTACTGTTCAGAATCTATTTCTCCGAAGTACAAACTAAAACCAAAGGACTGTGGCTGACAAACTTTGCTGATGGGTGTGGTCATAGAATCTCCAATGATGTCAACATCCTTCAAGAAGGTCTAATGCATAGGTTCATAGGTAGGTACTAGGCTATCGGCCCAAGGGCCTATGCAAGCCTAGCCAACAAGGTTCCCTGGCTTACGCCACCCAAGAAAGTTATGTTCCTGTGCCACTGACAAGCAGAGACACAGAAGTGATCCAATGACTAGTGCCAAAGTCATGGCCTCAAGCTCCATGTAAAAAAATATATCATCATCGCTTTCAGTAAGGGCGATGTTCCTGCAAATTACCACATCAATGGCAATATCCTAAGTACACACTCAGTGGTGAGAGATCTGGGCACTCAGGTTGACAGCAACCTTGCCTTTGATCACCATGTTTCCACAGTGGTAATAAGGGCATTCTATATGGCTTTTCTCATAAGTAAAGGCATTGTCTCAAGAAAAAGAGAAGTTATCTCCCTGTACTCTTCACCCATTAGGCCAATAATTGAGTACAACACCCCTTTTGGTATGTACCTTTCAAAGCACCTGCAGCAATTGGAGAGACCACAAAGGTTCCTCACAAGGAAAATTCAAGGTCTTCAGCAGCTATCCTATGTGGATCAGCTGAAATTACTGTCACTTTATTCTGTTTCATATAGACTACTCAGAGGCGATCTCTGCCTTGGGTATAAGGCGATCTCTGACCCTGCTTTATTGGAAATGCTGCACATCCAGAAGTCAAATGGCACAGAAATTAACTTGCTCTAATGACCTAAACCTGGTATGTGGCATCAAGAGAACCTGCTGGACAGACAGATTTGTCTCCCAGAGGTTACCACTCCTTTGCAACAGACTAAACAGAGCACCTCACTGGCACTCCAAACGTAATTTGGACGACTGGATGGGTAACTGTACATTCACCCTGGGGGTTCCACCTGTGTCCCTGTTGGACAGCGGCAATAGGTGCTGATCGTGTCAACAAGGGTAAATTTGGCTAGGCTTTTAAGGGCCCTCAGGCCATTAGCCTAGTAACCTCTTATGATCCTATGAACAAAAACTGATGTCCCAAGAGGGAGGAATAGGTATTCTTGGGGGCCTGATATGAAGGATACATTTAAGGAATTGTTTGACTTCAAAATGAGAGCCAATGGTGGGTTAAAGGGCATGCAAGCAGAAGAATATGCTAAGTCAACATGGAGCAGTTCACACAAGTAGAAGGGACCAAAAGGATCCCCCACTGAGAAGGTATCTTGGTGACGCTTGAGACAACAAACAGAAAATCTCTTCTACTTAGCCATATAGGATTTTCTGGTAGTGGGTTTCTTGGCCTCCTGCAGAACCCTAAGCACAACCTCAGAAAAGTAGTGCCTAAAAGGGTCAAAACCCTACCACCCAAAGTGTCAACTAAACAGTGAACAAGTGAGGGTGAAAGCGACCCTTTGTCTTTTTATGCGAAAATCCATCTGGTGAGGTAATTTGTGATGATTGCCCCTGGCCATCTTAGTAAACAAACAGGAGGAGGAAAAGAAGGAACCCCAATGGATTACTTATCTTTAAATGGCTTGGTAGAAACCAGCTCAGTGAACATCAATCAGGCCGATGTTCAACTATGACTTTTGGACTGGTGACAATGAAGGTCCGAGTACTGAGTGTGTGTACTTCACCTTTATGCCAAATGTCTGTGTCAGGAGCATACACCTAATGTATGATGCTGGGAGGGTGTAAAGGTTTTGGTATACTGGCCAGACACTGGACTATACTTGGCAGGAAGATCCCATATGTGATAAAGCAACAGTGATAAAGAACATCTCAAAATACTGAAAACAAAAATGTTAGAAAGTCAATATACTGAAAATGTGAATTTGCCCTTTCCCCACTGTTGTGTGATCCTGGAGTAAGTATAGATAATTAGAAGTGGGTGTGGGAGGCAGAACATCCCACCTGGGAGGGTGCAGAGGGCTTACCCCCCACATTAAACAGGTTTACGATATTTTGAGTTTTCAACATTCTGAGTTTCAATATTTTTTGATCAAATGATAGGAATCTCCATAAACAATATGCCTGACTGTTTATTAATGAGCCACTCCCCAAACTGTTTAACCCAAGTTTAGCTACAAGTTTTTCCCTGAATTTTGGTAGTCTGAAGTGGTGATACTACTACACACAAGAGGTCTTACCACTGACTCTGAGAAGTACATACCTACCAGCCCAATATGTTTAATTTGCAAAGCCATGGAATGTACAACGGACCTTATAAACTTTGATATCAAAAATATCATTCAACTTGGCCCAATTAGTTTGGCTTTGTCAAGGGAAGATCCTACCTAATAAATTTAGTTAACTTCTTACAGAGGTTGGCACAGGCTGTTGTCAGTGGTCATGCTGTTCACACAGCATATCTTGATCTGGTTAAGCAGTATGACACCATACCCCACTCCTGGAATTGTAAGTAAGCTTAACACTTTAAATATGGATCACTACGCAGCAAGATGGTCAGCAACTTGGCTAAAAAACAGGACTCACACAATGAAAGTGGCAAGTGCCTCAACAGAAAGTATGAAGGTAACCAGAGCCATTCCTCAGAGCACAGTGTTGGGACACCTCCTTTTTGGCATTTACTTTTCTGATCTCCAGACTGGAAACCAAGACCTCTAGCTAATAAGTCTGCAGACAACTGTTAACTCCCCCTCTGAAACTCTAATCCTTCAGCAAGAACTTAAATATATAAATAACTGGTGAACTGAAAATGGGTTCAGATTAAAAGCAAAAAAGTGAAGTATTGTCACTTTTGGTAAGCAACCCACCCCACTTCAAAATTAAGATTTTGTTAGGGACCTTAATCACAGGTTGATAATTCCCTCTCTTTCAATCTTAATGTGACAACAGTCAAAATCTTTCTGTTTAGCATATCCAGTGCTAATGGGATATCATCCAGATCTAGAGAGGTCATTGACCCCTTATATGTATATTGATTAAGCAATTACTGAGACTGAGTATGCCTCATTCAGAATGCACCTTTCTAGACTTATCAATCAAGCAGAAATACCCACTTAGTTGACGTGCATTGCTGGCCAACTTTATCAACTTCTTTAAAAATATCATTACCTTTCCAACTCCATATCTCACCCTGTTTTGCTGATTTAAATGATATAGCCTCAGTTGGAAGTATGCCATGTTACATATGTGAGTAAAATACCTATATCTGATAAATATGTGTATCTTCTACATCTGACATATCATCAGACCCTTTTGTACTTATAATATCAACTGGATGCAAAAATTTATAATTATACCAATTATTCTTCTAGATTCCCCAGCCTTGTCCTATGGTTTGAAATGCATCTTACATCCTTTGTTTTTGCTGGAAGGGATTATCCTATGACCTTTTTTAAGATTGACGCTACTGTCTAATGGCATTACCTGTAGATGCTTCACTTCATTAATACCAAACCCTTCCTTACTCACTTTGGAAATCTCCATATCATTATTTCCCTTTTCCGAGTTCTTATGCATCACTTTTGTCGAACTCTCTCACCTCATCATTGCCATTTTTATTTACTTAGTGGTCTTCTGATTCAGTCCTGTACAGTGAGCCCTTTTGCAGTATACCTTGCCTTCCATCTCACTTTTCATATGAACTGCTCACGAAATTTTGCCTGAGCACGTAGGACTCAGCAAATGCTCTTTTTGACATATCCAGTGGTGAAATATGTTTGCCCACTGCCAAGCTACTTGTCGCCGCATCAACGACAAGCAACCTCTGAATCAGAATAGAGATTTGGGTTCTGACCAAACACAGGCTGATATGTGCAGTAACCACAGAGACTCCACACAGTATTTTTGGACATCAGACCCCAATCTAATGACGTTTCCTAGTCACATCCACTACTAGTATTTACTTTTAAGGTTACTTCTGTTACTGTCTTATAGACCTAGGAACAATGGGCTGCTAGAAAGACACTATATGTTACCGCGGACACAGTTTCAATACTGAAGTTTTCCGAGTACAACATTACTTGAAGGCACCACCAAAGTCACTACATAACTTCTGCAGTAGATTGTGCTTGCTCATCCAACAATGATCAAACTGGCAACACAAAAATAACCTCCCATGAGGTGTTTAAAAACAGCAGTACTCATTTTCTATCAAAATCCTTCTGTATATTTTTGGTTCACTAAGTGGTTCTTTTTTCACATCAATTTACAACATAAAATCATATTTAGGAAACAGTACAGTACAGAACAGCAGTAAAACAACACTAAGCTCTAGTCTTAGAAACAAGTTATTACCTCAAAAGTGCCTCATTACAAAGGATGAGCACTAGCTGAGAGGACCATCAATTAGGCAGCCATCAGATATGGTTCAATTTTCCCCCCATTTTTTGCTGCCATGTATTCTAATACATACCCCGGCTATGCAGGGAAAGGGGGCATACAATGGCCTGTCCCTACTGGATGTCCCTCACTTTTGCAAGGGGCAATATGTCAGCAAACAGCTTCACCCATCAACTCTGAAGTGGAGGTGGTAGTTTCCCCAGTCTCCACTAGAGAAATCCTACTCTCCCTGCACTCAAGAGCATGCAACACCTCCTCACCATCCATGAGAGATGAGTGGGTCCAAGCTTCTTCACTACTCTACTTCCCTGCCTGGCTCCTCCAGTCGCAGACCTTAAAAAACTCCTGGTTGCCTGTGTCAGAGTTCAATCCATGTGCACCATGGATCAAGGTGAATAGAGCCTTTCCTGGTTGAAGAACTTCTATCTCCTCCCTCCAGAGTGGCACTGATATCCAACATATAAACCCCAGGCAAAAGCAAATCCTGGGACTGGGTTGCCACCATGGTCAGGAAGCTGTGCAAAGCATCACAGTGCAGGCAAGAAGGGTTTTCAGCATTTCTGCATTGCACAATACCTGGGTGTAAACATGCAGTGATGGCAGTATGTATACAGCAGGCTTCTGTGTTCTGAACACTGGCTCATACTCCTTGACAGCTTAGTTTGCCACCGTCTTCTCCCTTGTCTCGGTCAGTAAGAAAGGACTGCAGTATAAATCTTCACCCAAGGTAAGATTACTATTTCCTAGGTACTTAGTCCAGACAGGTCCTCTGCAAATCAAGAGGCACCACCAAACATAAAATCTAACCTATGGTGATGGACCATCCTGATTTTGACTATAAGAACAGCTACATAATGCTTCCACATTCATCATAAGCATTTCTGTATGGCAAAAGATAAACAGGTATGCATGCTTTATTAAGATCACTACACAAATCTCTCTTTCTTTCTTTCCCCAGCTTCTGTCATTTTTCAGCTTTCAGGTTATAGTCCAATAGATATCCTGCACATTTTCATCCTCTTATGCACTAAATATTCTCTTCTTTTGTACTCCTCATTCACATTGCATTTTTTAGTAACTACTGAAGAAGATACATTATTGAAATATTGGATGCAATACCACTTTCTACATATCGGCTAAAATAATTACTACAGTTTTATTACCACAATGCCTTATAGCACTGCCTGTTTTCATCTCTATAAATTTATTCAACAAGGGCACTTTACTCACCTGACCATTTTTGCATCCTGATGCAAGTTTCCTTCCATCTGGAGACCAGGCTATACTCAGAACCCAATGTTTATGACCTGAAAAAGCAGGGATATTAAGTGAATGACCATTTCCAGAAGCACAGATTCAGCAAACAAAGCAGTAAATAAGGGTCTATATTATAAGCACGAATGTTTACTTACCTGAATACCTAAACGCTGGCAAATATTCCGTGAATCGCAAATACACCGAATGCCCTAAACTGCGAAATTTGAAAAAGTCAAACCGTCATAGCTGTCCCACCCTACCGCCCATTACATACTACCTACACAAACAAAATAAACCACATACATACACTAACCCAAACCCTACTTTTAACCCTAAACTAAACCCTACTTCTAACCTTACACTAAAATCTTGCATATACCACCATGTATGCACTTAACTTAACCCCTTACCCTAACCCTAAGGTCCGTAACTATTGCACATTTACCTTAAAAAGCTATACCCAAACAAACTAAATAATCCACACACATACACTTAACAAAACCCTACTTCTAACCCTACACTAAATCTAACATACATTACCATCTATGCACTTACCTTAACTTGCACCCTAACCCTAAGGTCCGTAACTATCGCACACTTACCTTACATAGCTATACTGCAGAAGGGCCAACGATGCCGATTTGACGTTTCCGATTTTGCGCTTCTGGACGATCAATGTTTTTGCGGTTCGATGAAGACGTGTCAGTGTTTAGGTATTTGGGTAAGTAAACGTTTGTTCTTTTAATACAGACCCGTAAATACAAGAGCTACCCAAATTACTAGGAAACGGAATCGGACACAGATTTGTACTACTGACATCTAGATACTTTTAGAGGTGTTCTGTGGTACACAGTGGACTGAACAAGAAATGTTGTGGACCCTGTAACTATGGATGAAAAACAGCAGCAGAATGCATCATATCTTGCAAACAAGGGTACTGGTCTGAAAAGAAGATAAAATGCTTACTTCTCCCTTTATGAATAGCAATATATCCTTTTTCCTTATTCCGCAACACAGGGAATGACAAAGATACCCTTCACCTGCAACAAGGACAACTACCATCCACTACCCAAAAGAGGCCAGTATTCTCCAACACTACTGACTGAGAATGACCAGTATCACATCCCTCTTCTAGTTATGAGGGGACATAAACAACTCCCTTAACAGTCAATACCAAAGCTGGACTATTCTGGCAACTTCAAGTCACACACTTTACATGTGACCAAAACTATACATCGAAAACCCAAAGTTTAGCATAATCCATTTGTTATTAGTGAGGAAGCTTTTTTAACACTAACCTGTAGCTGTAAAATGTGGAGTTTCTGTGCAGAGATCCCAAAAACGAACTGTGGTATCTCCAGAACCAGTTGCCAGATATCTAAAAGAATTTGCACAATATATCGATAATGAGATGCAAATCACTTGCAGAAACAAAACACATTTTTGTTAAAATTAATTAGGTACATCGTTGCCCAAAAAATGATCAGTGCACTATACTGTTGCTCACAGGGTATGCATATCTACATGTTTCTGTATGCATAACCACACATCTGATTCTCTCTCTGTTTTTCTCTGTATGGTGGAAATTAAATATCAGTGGATAAGTCTGTTCACCATATGCAAGGAACTCTAGTGGTAAATGAACCCAGTAAACCATCCCTGACATGAATGTAACAGGCTTACAAATGCAGCCACAGCCACTCAATATTCCAAGAGTTCTACACAACTTAACCGGGTCTATATCAGTTTGAAGATTCACTTCAGTGAACCTGACTTCATCGACCCCAAACCACCGAATTTCAATTCTGTAAATGGTCACATCCATGAGGGAAAGGAAGCAGTAGGCCAACAGCACAACTTTGCTCTTTTCCCCAGTGTAGTGTGATCTTGGAGCGGATATATATATATAGTTGGGGGTGGGGGGTGCAGCCCCCCCACCTGGGTGGGTTTGACATACTGTGGTCTGTGTTCTGTTGTGGTGTTGACCAAGTGATTTATTTCCCTGATGAAATCTTTTTTCAATGTGAACGTTCGCAAAAAGTGAAGGCTGAGGTTGATGAAGTCAGGTTTGCTGAAGTGAATCTTCGATGAATTGATATAGACTCAACTTTCCCATGCACCTACAATTATCTATCAGGCCACGGTGCATCTACAATTAGCAACCAGGCTACGTTGCAACTGCATTTATTAATCACGCCACAGTTGCCAGTATTCAAGAACTGCTCCTGGCTGCTGGTATAGTAAGAAAAATACCCACTGCACCACTGTCACAAGGCAACAATGGCTGCTAAAGCAACCCAAGCAATACATACCTTCCATACAACTTTTATCCTCTGTATTACCTTACAGGCAACATCCTCTTTGCAGCCTATCTGTGACAGTCCAGTAAAAAGCATTTGGTGTCTCAAGTACCATCATGTTCCAAACAGTATATGAAAAGGCAAACCACAGTTCTGGAACTGTCCACAAAGGTTATCAAATCACAGAAGGCTGAAAAGCTATCTATGACCCAAAGACAAAAAAATTACTACATCCAATTGTAGAAGCAGTTGCTATGTATTCAAGCCTTAAAGAAATCGTACCATACAATCCAATTCAGTTATCTTGACTCTTGTGATAATGAATCTGCTATTTCCAGTGCATTAAAACATGAAACATTCCCTTCAGGAGTAACTATAAGTGAAGTTTTTCCTACTCCACCTTTATGTGAATGTTTATTCAAATAAACATTTAAAGAAAACCTAGTTCTAAAACAAACTATTAAACACTCATATCTAACAATAAAAAATAAACATTGATCCAGTGAGAGCACAGTTTGTTGAAAACCACGAAAAGCTGTTTTCCAGGGTGGCACACTTCCCCCTGCAAACCCCATGGCAGGAGACCCCACCCAACTTTTACATACTAACTCCACAGTCACAAAGCAATGGGGAAAATGCAAGGTCTCACTGTGGATTTTCAGTAAATCTTTTTCAGAGGTTTGGGACTCTCAGAAATTACCTTTTCAGAACTGTCAGTCCTTCACTTCCAAAAAAGTTTAAATTTAAAAAAAATTAAACACAAAACAACTAATTACTGGTCCTCAAAACCTCATTCACATGTACACAGCCTAAAAATAATGTACTAAAATTGTCAGTAAAGATGCAAAGTCCACTTCTGTTTCCTTCAATCTTCACATGTTTTAGAGCTTAATAGTACTATTTAAGTAGCAACACATTAAAAAAAGAACAAAATGTTTTTACCCTTGCCCTTCTATTGTGCAACAGTAAGACTAAGTGAAAAAATCAAACACTGCACAGGACCTTACAAAAGTACACCATTTTAGAAAAAGTACAGTTTTGTACCTACCATAAATGTAGATGTTCGAGGATTCCATTGCTGCAGTCCTGACTATTGGGTATAGTCCGGTCAGTACTAATCGCATGACCCGTCGTCATATCCTCAGTCTTTTCTTGCCCCAGATGTCAGAAGACCCTAAAAAGACAAGTCCCAAAAAACCTGCACCAAAAACATGTACAATATATACAACAATATATACAAAAATATAAGCATGTAAACTCACCTACACCACCCCTAACAGAGAGGGGAAGGAGAACATCTACATTTATGTAGGTACAAAACTGTACTATGTTCTTCGTCTTCCATTGCTGCAGTCCTGACTATTGGGTAGAATCCCAAAGCAGAGGTAAGGGAGGCTGGCAAATTATAAAGAAGTAGGAGCTGACAACATGCCTTGCAAAACAGCTGTGGCAAAACCAGCCCTAGACTTAGAGTAGATAGGAAGGTGATAATGCTTAGAGAAAGTATGCACTGAACTCCAAGTAGCTGCTTCCAAAATATCCTTAGTTGCCACCCCTTAGAAATGCTGTTGAAGTGGCAGTAGCCCTAGTGGAATGAGGCCTAATCCCAGCTGGAATCTCCTTGCCATGATGGGAATAACAAAATGCAATGCAAAAGCCAATCCACCTAGAAATAGTTTGTTTTGACACAGGCTTGCCCTGAGAACTCAAAGCAAAGAAACAAACAACTGCTGAGACTGCCTAAAATCCTTAGTCCTGCTTAAATAATAAATTGCCTGTGTACATCTAAAGTGTGCAAAATCTTTTCCCCTTTATTTTGAGGGTCTGCAAAAAAGGCAAATGAATAGTTTGGTTTAAAGCCACACTAGAAACCACCTTAGGCATAAAAGAAGGTTAAATGCGTAATGATACCCTATCCTTATGGAAAATCAAAAGGCTCTACTGCCATAAGGGCCTGCAACTCAGACACCCTTCTTGCAGAAGTAATAGCCAACAGAAAAGCAGTCTTCCATGACAAGTATTTCAATTCAGCAGTAGCTGCAGGCTCAAAAGGTTGTAGAGTAAGTTTTTCCAACACAAAATTGAGATCCCAAGCAGGAGTAGGAGCTCGGGGTCTTATATTCTTTGCCCTCTAAGAAACTGCTTGAACAAAGGATGCGAAAACAAAGGTGGGTCACAATCATAGTGAGCTGAAATTGCTGCAGCATGAATCTTTATGGAAGAGAAGGACAAACCTTTGTCCAATAATTCAGTAAGATATTGAAGAGCCACACTCAAATTAGGCTCAGAAATCTCCAAATTCTTTGCTGTACTCCAAAATAAAAATCTCTTCCATTTTTCTGCATACACTTTCCTTGTACTAGGTCTTCTAATCACATTTAAAACTTGTTGAGGAAGTTGAGACCTGCTGTGTTTCAACACAGAATATGCCAAGCTGTTAGATGAAGAGAGTGTAGCTTGACATTGAGCAGATGACCGTCCTTCTGAGATAACAGATGAGGAATCAGAGGTAAAGGCCATGGAGGCTTCTTTACCAGACTCCGTAGTAGAGGTACCAGTGTTGCCGAGGCCAATCTGGAGCTATCAAAATCATCCTTGGCCTGTCTTGTCTGACCTTTAACAGTACCTTTGGAAGAAGAGGTAGAGGTGGAAAGGCATACACATGAAGGTTTTTCCAACTGAAAGACAGAGCATCCACTTTCCAAGCTGTGTGATGAAACCCCTTTGTGCAATACTTTGGCAGCTGGTGGTTTAGTGGAAAAGCGAACAGATCTATGTCTGGAGTTCCCCATGACACTGTCAGTTTCTGAAATACATGAAGATCCAGTTTCCACTCGTGGGGATCCATGATTTGTCTGCTTAACACATCTGCTAAGGAGTTCTGTGCTCCTGGCAGAAACCTTGCCTGAAGAGTTAGTTGCAGGCTTGCGCAGTCTCCCATAAAATCATTGCTTGCCTGCATAGAGGATAAGAATGTGTTCCCCTTGCTTGTTGATGTACCACATGACAGTTGTGTTGTCTGTTAGAATCAACACCTGCCCTGGAAGAAGTAACTCCTTGAAAGCCATTAATGCAAACTGGACTGCTAACATCTCTTTCATGTTGATATGTAGATGCTGTAGTCTGGCAGGCCACTTGTCTTGTATCCACTTTCCATTTAGATGAGCTCCCAAGCAATGTCCGAGGCATCTGTCGTTAAGATCTGACTTGCCTCTGGCGGTCACAGAGAGTCCCTTGTTTAGGTGACATTCCTGAGCCCACCACAAGAATTCTTTTGAAGGCAAGGTATTATTTGAATGACAGTGTCTAAATCCTGGCAGTGCTGTGTCCATACATTTTGAGATACCATTGTAACTTCCTCATATGCAGTTTGGCATTGGGAAGCACCAGAATACAAGATGCCATGAACCCTAATGCTTGAAGGACTGTCCTTGCAGTCAGCACGGACTGATGAGATAGTTGATGGAAGTAAAGTGACAGACTCTTTTGTTTGTCGGGGTTAAAAAGGCCATCTGGGCTGCTGTATTCAGTCTCACACCCAGAAAGCACATGTCTTGAGAGGGTACTAGACTGGACTTTATTTCGTTCACAGAATACCCTAGGCATCTTAGCACTGCGATAACATATTCCAGGTGCTGTAGAAGAACTTCCTTTCTTGAGCCAGAATCAGGCAGTCGTCCAAGTAAGGATAGATTTGAATTCCTTGAAGCCTGAAGTAAGCTATCACTGAGCCAGAACCTTTGTGAACACTCTGGGCAGTAGATAAGCCAAAGGGCAATGCAGAGAACTGATAATGAAAATTTCCAGCTCGATACTTCCAACAACTTAGCCTTATAGGCACATGAAGGTAAGCTTCTTTGAGATCTAAAGTTACCATCCAGTGATTTTTGCCCAGCAGAGGTAAAAGCTGTTGTAACGTCAACATCTTGAACTTGGGAATGTCCAGATAAGTGTTGAGGATAGATAAATCCAAAATTGGTCTCCACGTGTTTCCCTTCTTTGGTACAAGGAACAGGCGAGAATAAAATCCTAGGCCCCTTTCTGATACAGGGACTGGCTGAATGGCCCCTATGAAGTAACTGTGAAACTTGCTTGTGAGCCTCTTTTCTTTGTGGAGGAGGAACGTCTGGCATACCTTTGAAAGGGGCATTGTATGGAAATAAAATCTGTAACCGTGGTGAATGATATCCAACACCCATTTGTCTTGAGTAATTAAATCCCAATTTTCTTTGAAAAGAGACAGTCTTCCTCCAAAGGAGCTGCCAAGCGTGAATCTGCTGGCAGCTGAAAAGACAGGTCATTGGGTCTGTTTACGAAAGGACTGACCCCTGCCCTCACCAGAAGTCTGAGCAGGTGAACTCCCTGTTCTAGGCCTGAAAGAACCTTGAGCCCTGCCTACCACGTCTAGACCTACCCCTAGACTGAGAATCATAAGCAGGATAAGTCCACCCTTTAGCAGGCCAATTTCTACTAAACTTGGCTGCACCTGCAAAATCTTTAACAGTTTGCATAGACTTAGCTTTGTCCTCCATTTTCTTTAAAACTGCTTCCACAGGAACCAAACAACACATCAGACTGTAAAGGAGCATCCAAAATCCTTGTCTTAACATGCTCAGCTAAATTCTGATCCTTCAACCAGGCATGCCTGCGAAGAACAGAACTGGTAGCAGCCACCCTCGAGGAGGCCTGTACAGCATCAAAACCACATTGCAAAGAATGCTTACCCACTTGTTCAGACACATGAACCAAATCCAGCAACTCTTTACACTCAATACCTTCCGCCAAAGCATCCACCTTAGATTTCAATTGTGAAAGGAGATAATTCTGATATTTTAGCATGTGAAACTGACAATTCAAAGCTCTCATGGCTAGAGTGGAAGAAGTATACACTTTCTTTCCCCACCTATCCAAAGCCCTTGCCTCTTTATCAGTGAACAGGATTTTTAACAACAGAAGCCTTTACACCCTTAGGGCCTTGAGAAATAGTTTCTGGGTCCGCCCTAGGACTCTTAAACAAATATTTATGAGCTTGGCACCCTATAATACCTATCAGGCTTAACGGGCGCAGGAGGCAAAGAGTCAGGGTTCAGGAAGCCTCTGCAAAAACATCTTCCACCACATTCAACACAGGAGGAATAGCTAAAGGCCTATGCTGGGGTAAAACAAGAACTCCTAAGCCTTGTCCTGGAATCAGAGTAATCCTGGCCTTCCCATTTAAAGTGCTCCCCCATGGGATCCAAAGCCTCTGAAACTGAGAAAGCCCCAGGCCGAGAAGCTGTAGGAGTGGAATCATCCACATCAGAATCAGAATAAGTAGGATACTCCTGCATATCTTCCACAGAAGATTCTGAAGCCTCTGAACACTGTTCAAAAACTATCAAACTCCGGTTCCACCCTAGGCCTCTTATCAGGGGGGGCATAGAACCCTAATCATAGTAATCAAATCTTCTGCCATTTTAAGCATATGTTTCTTAGGTACAGAACCGAAATGCTAGGAGAAGCCCCACTGAAGCTGAACTAGGCCTACCTCTCAAAGAAGTTTTGGCAACAGAAGGAGGCTCTAACTACCTTGGGAAGAGAGGGAAGAACAGTCACCTGAGAAGCCCCCTCAGCCTGGCCTACCTCCTGAGAAGGCACATCCTGTAAGAGTAGAGTTTCTGCCTGGGACTCCATGGAAACTCCTGGCAAAACCTCCGGCTCCACTGAGCCTTCTAAAGAACCGACGTCCGGGACTGCGGTTCCTCAACCCTAGGCTTCACTGTTTTATCCTTGCGCTTCTTGGAGGGCGGGGAGCATCCGGCGGCATTTTATAATCGCTTCCCAAACACTAACCTGGCACAGTCTAACCTCCTCTTAATAGTGCGTTTGTTAAACCTAGCACAAGAGCGCAACCAACAACGCCGTGCTCAGGCCCTAAACAAGGTATACACAAGGTATGATAATCCCTATGAGGTATCTGTTTCCCACAAGAAATACAGTTATTCACTTTTTCTGACATCCGTAAAATACTGAGGCAAGAAAACCAAAATGTTCTAACGGGTACTTAGCCAACTCTGTTTGGTCTGAAACTCCGGTTTGAAATATTTCAATCGCCAACCTGCACTCGCAAAACTGCTTCTGCATCGGACCATGCGGCAAAAGACTGAGGATATGGCGTCGGTCATGTACGTAGTACTACGGCATTACTGACGCCAGTCTAATGCGCCTGACCGACGTCAGCCTTATACTCTGGTATTCGGGCCGACTGGACGCGGACTATACCCAATAGTCAGGACTGCAGCAATGGAAGACGAAGAACATCAGTGTAAGATTTAAACCACAGAACACCAGAATATACTGTTGATTGCTGTCACTGGATAATGAACAGGAACTTGGCTGTGTCCCATGCTTAAAGTACAGTTGTGCAAGTTGCACTTACCTCTAACAGTAGATGTTTGAGTTCTTCACTGCTGCAGTAGCCTTTAGGCTATATGGGTTGTATTTTGCCCAAGACACAACAGCTGTCCAGCCTCCAAAAGTTCTGGCTCCATCTCATACTTCTACTCTAACTGCTAATTCATCAGCCCTGAGGAGAGAAACTCAGCAGTCAGAGTGTAAATGTTTTAGGACTTTCTTGCCTTAAAAGTTAAGTAGCAGCATACTCATCCTGAACTAAACAAACAAGAAATAATCCTAAACATGTGTTGCTATTAGCAGAGCGAAAGACCGTAATCGCGAATACAGAAAGAGCGGCACGTATTGCGCGAAATACGGAAATGCCGAACATCCGAAACAGCGAAAATGGAAATGTCGAAGTGCAACCGTTGGCCCGTCTGCGGTATAGCTCCGTAATGCAAATGTGCGATAGATAGGACTTTAGGGTTAGGATGTGGGTTAAGGTAAGTTATGTAAGATTTAGTGTAGTGTTAGAAGTAGGGTTTATTTAGCTGTATATATGTGTATTATTTATTTGTTTTAGGTGTATGTCTGTAGGGGAAGTGTGCGGTAGTTACTGACCTTAGGGTTAGGGAGGGATTAAGGACAGTACATAGATAGTTGTGTATGTGGGGTTTAGTGTAGTGTTGGAAGTAGGGTTTTGTTATATGTATGTGCATTTATTTTTTTGGGTGTATGTCTGTAGTGGACTTGTGCGGTAGTTACGGACATTAGGGTTAGGGAGGGGTTAAGGATAGTGCATAGTTAGTTGTGTTTGTGGGGTTTAGTGTAGGGTTAAAAGTAGGGTTTTGGTGATTTACTTTAAGTTAGAAGTAGGGTTTGGTTAGTGTATGTATGTGGTTTATTTATTTTGTTTGGGTAGGTAGTATGTAGCAGGTGGTGGGGTTGACAGACTATGACAGTTCGTTATTTTAATTTTTCATTGTTTAGTGCGCTCAGGATTTTTGCGGTTCGCGTTACAGGTGTCGATGTTTAGGTATTCGGTTAAAGGGTTTTTCGATTTGCTAATATAGACCCCCTAAACACCACTAGGGGGATTGTGGGGGGTACACTACTGCAGCAGCGAGGAATCTGAATATCTACTGTTATGGGCAAGTGCTACTTACACAACTGTACACACTGTTCCATGTTGATCATTCCCAGTGCTGCACTAGCCATCAGCCTATATGGGTCGATTATCAAAGCTTATTCAACCTGAGAAGCCCCTGGAGAATTGTCCTAACAAAGACAGTCCTATATTTAAACAAAATAATCCAGGATGTAATTCCTTGTACTCTTATATACAGAGGACCATACAGCTGTCTCTAGAAAGCTTCTAGAGTCCACCCATTTCCAATATGGCATCAAAGAAGACAAGGCCCTTGAAGAGTTGTGCCTTAATACTGCCAGGAAGTGGTTTATCATGGTGAGTATAACAAAAAGCAACAACCAAAGACAACCAAATGGAAATAGACTGAATGACACGGGTTGTCCTTTCTTAGTGCCAACGGAAGAAATAAATAGCAGTTTGTTTTTTCTAAAGCACTTACCTCTGTCAAGACTGCACCTGATATGCCTATGGATGTCCACAGTATGAGTAATCCTTTATCCATGGTTTTGAGGGTTAGGATAGAACACTTGGGAGACTGATGGCCTGATACAAACAAGTCTGAAACAACCTTGGGCATGAATGCAGGATTTGTTCTTACTAAAACCCTAGCCCAAAAGCAGACCAGACAGTTAACTCACCAAGAGTTTGCAACTCAGATACTCATAATGCTGATGTCAGAGAAAAGACAGCCTCCCATATAATGAAAGTTAAATATGCTTGATATACAGGTTCAGGTGGAGATGTGGTTAACTCTTCTAGCTGAAAGTTAATATCTCAGGATGGAATAACCTGTTTTACTAAGAATGCACTGAAAAACAGAAGGATCCATGGGTAGGGTACACTGAAGTAGATGAAAGATGGGCCAACAGATGGGTTCCAATAACAGAGGAAAAATAAATCAAATGTACTCACAGGAGATCAAAATAAATGAAACATGGGAGTATATTGACTCCAAATAACAGAAGGCTGGAAGAAACAGAAGAAGCTTTAACTAGTTATTCAGCTGAAATGATAAAACTGTAAAAATCAGATGATGAAATAAAGAAAATGCTGGCTGAGTATAAGACTTCTCAAGAACAGCCGTTTCAAAAAATGGTAAGAGTTAGAAGACAGAGGCATAGAGATAACCTGAGATTTTCTGCTGTACCAGGGAAACTGGAAGGAACAGAGTGTACTAATTTTATGACAACACACATAAGCAACTGGACTGGTATTCCACAGCATGATTTAAGTAAAAGGGCACATTGAGTGTATACTCCAATCCTGGCCATGAGAAAGTAGCCAAGTCCTGTATTAGTAAAGATGCAATCATACCAGCAGAAAGAGATGATCCTAACAAAATTATGTCAGAAGGAAACATTAATAAAAACTGCAGACAACAGATATGTTTGTGGAAAATAATTATTCACTGCACACCAGGCAGAGGAGAAGCAAACTTAAAACCAGCACTCAGGAAATGTCAAAAGGCAGGTGTGAGATTCAAGATGCAATATCCAGCCACCTTCTGAATATTTTCCCTGGAAGATCACAGACATTTTTGAAAGCAGAACAAGCTAAGGAGGAAATAAAAAAGTTTATCCATCAAAAAGTGAGACAGCAAATAGAAGAGGATTCTGCTTCTCATTCTTCTGACAATAAAACTAATAGACAGACTTTGCCATGAAACTTTTTCCAGTGTTCCAAAGGAAAACGCTTGAGAGACAGAAAAAAGGACAGGACTTGACTAAAAGGTTTAGGAGTACCTTGGACTTCAACCAAGGTCTGGTGTGGGAGATGGAGATGCACAGGAAGAAGACCAGCAATATTGAAATTAGTGAATAAATGTGAGACTATAAAGCATCAATCACATTTGTGAAATATTACTTTGCAGAAAAAAAGTGGCTGAGGAAGACTGGACGTTTGTCGACTTTGTTAAACAAGTGGGCGGACTGTAAAGCATTTATCCAACTTTATATCATCAACGTTTAGAAGGACCCTAAAGAGGAAAAAAGACAAAGTAACCAAGTAAAACAATTTTTGTTCTTATTAATGTTGTATCTTTCGGCTTTTCCCGGTTAGGGGTCGCCACAGCGGAACTCCGGTCTGCTAATGATTGGCAGTAGATTTTTACATACTGAGTTGCCAGCCCTAACGTACAACCTTCAACAAAGGTAAGCCCATTCACGCATGTCTCCACACAGAAGACGCTTTAGCTGAGAATCGAACAGGACAACATCTTACTGTGAGGCGACAACGCTACCGCAGCACCACCACCGCAGCTTATTAATATTGGTATAAAACATTTCATGATATACACTGCATGCTGCGCATAGTAAAGCAGTTTTTTGTAGTATGTAGTCAGGGATATTTTAAATGTGGCATGGGGAAGTCTCTTCAGTGACTATTGTATGGGTTAAAGATATTAAAGTAAACAACTTTTTTAAATTTTAAGAAATATAAGCTTTACAGTATAAGAGAAGAAAGGCTGGACAAAAGCAAGTCTAATGTTAATAAACTGAGATCTTAGGCTTCTGTGTTGGGGTGGGTTGTAAAAGAGCAATGATTAAACTGTATGCAGAATTAAGTTACTTTCTCTTATTTTTACAAGGATGAATAATGCCCTTGGCTTCAAGCTATAAACAAGTGTTTTTGTAAGCAAGTAGGCTTGAAAAAAATGTATAATATTCACTGTCACCCTGGAATATATAATCACATAAATTCTCCCAAAAGTCAGGCATTTTTTCACAATGATGAAAGCTATGAAAAATGCCAAACTGCATGTATCTGCAAATATATTAGGAAATGTTCTGTGGGAGTCAAGAAATATGCTACTAAGGCAGTGGTACATTTCATTATAAATAAAAATGTACAAATTCATTGCTGACTACTTTTACATGCAGATGATCTGACTGCAGGTGCAAGAAATTAATCTTAAGAATTCTGAGCATTCTTAGCTCAAGGAAATGTAAAATTTAAAGGTACAATGGCAAGCAGTTCAGTGAAAAATAAAGTCTGAAATTGTGGGAAGTGTATAAGACAGCAGCCTTAATACTTTAATGCATTTAATAGAGTAGAGTACAATTTAGTTTTATTTATATCTGGGAGGAGAATACAGATAAGAAAACAACAGACAGCAATCAGCGCAAGTGAGAACACAAGCTGTAGTACTTTTTAGGGTAGATGATGTTTGTGGGTGCAGCTGTCTATTTGGGATAATTGTTCTTATTTGATGGGTTAAACAAACCTTTTTAAGATGTACATAGTTTTTGTGTGTTTGTTCTGGGTAACAAGAGGTGGGGTATTTTGAAAATGTATTTAGTCTTTTGTTTGAAGTTTTTTATTAAAACAAAAAAGTGGAAAATGTGACAGGTTCAAATGAGGATGAGAAAAAATAACTGTATAATTAAATTATATGTCAAATAAATTATTTATCTTATTTTTACAGTAACTGTATAATTAAATTATGTGTAGAATAAGTTATTTCTCTTATTTTTACAAACAGTGAGTGCATGTGACATGAAAGTTGGAAATCCACATTCAAAAAAACAGACATGTATAATAGTTGGGAACAATAGTTTTTTGCCATAATTGCTACTTTATCCATGTTATCTTGGACCATAAATGCCTTTACAGGTAAAGGAAAAAGGAAAGAGTATTGAACTCTATTAAGAAATGCACAGTGCAACATAATGCTGCAGGATATGCATCTGAAAAGAAATGAGAAGGTGAATTTGACAAAGAAAGGATTTCAGGATAGATATTCAAATGAAAACGGGAGTAATTATACAGATTGCTATAGGGACTCCAATGGTTACAGAGGAGGAAAAAAGACAATAATGGTACATTTGTGGTAGCAAGCGGCTACAGGCACGGGAGGAGGATTATGCTGGCAGATTATAAAGTGTTTCATGTCTACACTAGCTAAAAGGATGGTAAAAGCGTTGCCAAAAAAGTACAGTTGTGTACACTTACCATAAATGTAGATGTTCGAGTGTATTCACTGTTGCAGTCATTACATTTGGGTAATCTGCTGGCAGAGTGCCCTTAGTCGGCCTGAATTCCAAAGTCTTGGGTCCTGCATCGGTTGCTGTCTCCTCTTCCATGACGTCAGGTCGTCAGGGGTATAAAACATGCAGCAGACGCCATTTTCTTTAGTTTTTCTTGCCCCAGATGTCAGGTGCCCCCAAAAAGTTAGCAAAATTATGCATATAAAAATACATGCATCAATATAAACTTTACCTTCATCTACAAGCAAATACACCACATAGGTTGTAGAAGACAGAGAAGGAAAGATAAACTCCAGAATGAAAGGGGGATGGTGGGAGGGTAACCTGGACTGCAACAGTGAATACACTCTAACATCTACATTTATGGTAAGTGTACGCAACTGTACTATGTTCTTCGTGTTTCACTGTTGCAGTCATTACATTTGGGTAGAATCCCAAAGCTATGACTGGGTGGCTGGAGCTAAACAGCATTAGGTGCGGCTATAAAGCCCTGCAGAACTGCAGTGGCAAAGCCTGCCCTGGACTTAGAGTAGATAGACAAATGATAATGCTTTGTAAAGGTGTGAATAGAACTCCAACTAGCAGCCTCTAGAATGTCTTTGGTTGGTACTCCTCTGAGAAAGGCTGCTGAAGTAGCTGCAGCTCTGGTGGAATGAGACCCAATGCCCTTGGGCACAGGTTTACTATGGTGTAAGTAGCAAAAACGAATGCAGTGGCTTATCCACTTTGATATAGTCTGCTTTGAAATAGCCTTTCCTTCTGATCCTGCAGCATATGCCACTAGTAATTGCTCAGTTTTTCTTAGAGCTTTAGTCCTGCTCAAGTAGAATCTTAGCTGTCTGTGCACATCCAAGGAATGCAGAATTATTTCCCCCTTGTTCTGCGGATTTGGATAAAAGGTTGGCAGATGAATAGTCTGGTTAAGAGACACACTGGAAACCACCTTAGGCATAAATGTAGGATTTGTCCTCAGAGACACCCTGTCTGGGTAAAATATGATAAAAGGCTCTACAGCCATGAGGGCCTGTAGCTCTGAAACTCTTCTTGCTGAAGTAATTGCTAGTAGCAGAGCTGTTTTCCATGATAAGAACTTTAGATCAGCAGTAGCAGCTGGTTCAACTGGAGGCAGGGTGAGCTTTTCCAACAAATAATTGAGGTCCCATGCAGATATTGGTGATCTTCTAGGAGGCCTTAAATTTTTGGCTCCTCTAAGATACTGCTTTAGTAAGGGATGAGAAAAGATTGGTGGCTCTGTATTGTAATGAGCTGAAATGGCAGAGGCATGGATTTTAATTGATGAAAAAGATAGGCCTTTGTCAAGCATCTCAGTTAAATAGTGTAATATCTGAGGAATATTTGGTTCTGCTGTATCAGTTCCTTGAGGATGAATCCAAGCCCAGAATCTCTTCCATTTATCAGCATAAGATTTTCTAGTACTAGGCCTTCCGGCTTCCAAAATGACATCCATCACAGTTTTACTATGAGGTGTTGCTTGTAAAACTACATGATTTGCCATGCTGCCACGTTCAGTGTCTGGAGTTGATTGTGCAGGATCTGATTGTTTTGCTGGGACAATAGTTGACGTCTTTGAGGTAATGTCCAAGCTGGGTACTGAGAAGTTCCTTAGGATTGGGTACCAGTATTGGCGGGGCCAGTCCGGGGCAATTAGTAACATCTTTGTTTTTTCTTGTCCGACTTTTAGGAGGACCTTGGGAAGAAGAGGCAGAGGAGGAAAGGCGTAAACTGATAGGTTTTTCCAGCTGAAGGATAGAGCGTCCACTTTCCATGCTTGTCTGTGATAATTCCTAGTGCTGAATATTTTCAATTAATAATTTTGAGGAGAGGCAAATAGATCTATGTCTGGGCTCCCCCATTTCTTTGTTATCATGCTGAAGACTTGTGGATCTAGTTTTCACTCGTGAGGATCCATAAGGTTTCTGCTTAAATCGTCTGCCAGAGTTTTTTGCTTTCCTGGCAGGAATTGAGATTGAAGAAGTATTTGGTAAGTCAAAGCTGTATCCCACAGTGTCATGGCTAATCTGCAAAGGGGGTATGAGTGTGTGCCCCCCTGCTTGTTTATATACTACATGACTGTGGTGCTGTCAGTCTTTATCAGTAATTGTCCTGGATGAAGTAAGTCCTTGAAGGCTGTTAGGGCATTTTGAACAGCTAGCATCTCTTTCTGGCTGATATGTATATGCATTTGTTTTGGGGTCCATATACCCTGACTGTATCTTCCTGCCATGTGGGGCCTCCCCCCAGGCATAATCTGATGTGTCTGTTGTTATGGTTTGGCTGGCAGGGGGTAAAATGAAGGTCAGTCCCATGTTTTGGTGACATGCCTTTGCCCACCATAGAAAGGCACGGAATGAGAGGAATCACTGTTTCTAGACTGTGACAATGTTGACTCCATAAACATTTTAGGTACCATTGCAGTTTCCTCATATGCAGTCATGCATATGGAATCAGTAAGATGCCATGAAGCCCAAAGCCTGCAGAATTTGTCCTGCAGATAATTGGGTTTTTGTTGCCATCAGTTTGAAGTAAGTAGTCAGTTGCCTTTGCTTGTCTGGCATGAGGTAAGCCATCTGGGCAGCTGTATTCAAGCTTGCACCCAGGAATGTTATCTTTTGAGAGGGTACCAGTTGTGATTTCTTTTCATTTATTCCGTACCCTAGGCATGTTAGAAGCCTTTTCACAAACGCCAGGTGTTGAAGAAGAATGTCCTTGTTCTCTGCTTGAATGAGACAGTCGTCAAGTAAGGATATATTTGAATACTTCTTTGTCTGCAAAATGCAATTACTGGTGCCAGGCATTTTGTAAAGACCCTGGGTGCAGTAGATAAGCCAAAGGGCAGTGCAGAGAATTGGTAATGCATTAAGCCAGCCTTGAATCTGAGGTATCTTCTGCACGATTGTCTTATTGGGACATGCAAGTATGCCTCTTTTAGGTCTAATGTCACCAGCGAACCATTCTTGCCCAGCATGGGCAGAAGCTGCTGCAAAGTCAGCATTTTGAATTTTGGAATGTCCAGGTATGTGTTCAATATCGATAAATCCAGTACTGACCGCTAGGCCTTGTCCTTTCTGGGTACCAAGAACAGTCTTGAGTAAAAACCTTGTCCTTTTTCCTGTTCTGGTACTGGCTGAATGGCCCCCATATCCATGACGGACGTAACCTGTTTCTGTGCCTCTACCCATTGATTTTTTGGCAGATCTGGCCAGCCATTTGCAATTGGCAGAGTATGGAAATGGAATCTGTATCCCTGTGATACTATGTTTAGCACCCACTTGTCCTGGGTTATTAACTGCCAAATTTGAGCGAAAATTGCTAATTTTCCCCCTAAGGGCGCTGCCAAAAGATGAGTGCTTGTTGCAGGTAGAGGGAAGTCATTGGGACTATTTTCTGTAGGTTTGCGCTTTATCTCCTCCAGATTTGGAGGTAGAAGCGCCCCATTGCTTTGGCCTGTATGAATCTTGCGTCCGGTATCTGGAACCCTTAGGGCGTCTGGATTTGCCCCTTTGAGCTCTGTCTGACACAGGAAAGGACCAATTTTTTTGTAGGCCAGTGTCTACTGAATCTTGGTGGCTACACTTGTAAGAAGCCTTTTACAGTTTGCATAGACTTAGCTTTGTCTTCCATTTTCTTTAAAACCTCTTCTGCCTTAATTCCAAACAGAGTATCATGCTGTAAAGGTGCATCTAACAATTTAGCTTTAACATGATCAGGCAAATTTTGTTCCTTTAGCCAGGAATGCCTCCTTATCACAGATCCAGTAACTGTGGCCCTGCAGGAGGCCTCTAAGGAATCAAAACCACATTGCAAAGTATGCTTTCCAACCTATTCAGCTGCATGCAATAATTCCTGCATTTCTTTATTTTCTGCACATTCAGAAATCAACATCAGTTTCTGTTTTAGCAATCCCATAGCATGTTGTTGATACTTGAGCATATGAAATTGACAGTTTAAGGCCCTTATTGCCAAGGTAGCAGATGTATAAACCTTTTTTCCCTATCTATCCAGTGCTCTTGAATCTCTGTCAGAGGGGGTAGGGTTTTTTGCTGTTGAGGCCTTAACTCCCTTTGGACCCTGTGAAATAGTTTCAGGCTCAGAATTTATGTGAGTCAGGGACCCTGTAATATCTGTCAGGCTTGCTGGGAGCCGGAGTTAAGGAGTCAGGGGTCAAGCTTGACTCCTAAAACACATCATCCACAATGTCTAAAACAGGGGGTATGGCTAAAGGTCTGTGCCGAGGGAGAAGAAGGAAATCCCTGAGCCTCTTTTTTGATTCTGAGAAATCTTGACTCTCTCAGTGAAAATGCTCCCTCAAAGTATGCAAGGATTCTCCAAAATTGATCATCCTCAGGAGGTGATGCAGATGGTATAGACTCCTCTGCATCTGAATCCTCATAGGGAGGTATAGATAATTCCTGATCAGAAGAGGAATCAGAAGAAATAGAAACCTGATCTGAAGATTCATAATCAGTGTCTTGCCTAGGCCTCTTATCTGGAGGGGGATGGGTACCCCTGATCAAGGTAATAAGGTCTTCAGCCATTTTGATCATCTGTTTTTTAGGCATAGAGGCCTGTGCACGTGGCTCATGCGTCAGTTTTTTAGTTTTAGAAGTTGCTTTTGTTTTTGGTTTTGCAGCTGTCATCGGTTTGATATACAAATGTTGACACCCTCAGAAGCTGGTGCCTGCACAGCAGCTCCGGACCCATCCGAGGGAGATACATCCGTCGGTCCAATACCTTGAGTATCTCGCGGCATGCCGGACTCCACATGGGTTTCGGTAGAGGCCTGCGACTCGAAAGTAGCGGGTATCAGGGGCTGCGAAAGCGCCTCACTGACTACTGGTGAACCGGCGACTGGCTTAGGAGAAGCTTCGTCGTCGGTTTTGGATCTCGACTGTCTTTCTCTGTCCTTTTCTTTGCGTTTTTTATGTACTCTGGTTGGATTGCTATTGACGACATTTCTGGGTAGTTAAATATGTTTCCAAAATACTTTGAGGCAAAAATATACTGACACTTAATAGTGCGTTGGTTAAATCTAGCACAAAACCGACAGCCAGGCAAGTTGTGATCAGGGCCTAGGCAAGGAATACAGTATAAATGGAAATCCTTATGAGGTATTTGCTTGCCACAAGTAATCCAATTATTAACTTTTTCTGACATCAGTATGGATCAAGAAAAAAGTTTCCCCAATGGGGTATTTAGCTTTAGTGAAGACTTCGGTTCTGAAATTCAAACTTGAATATTTCAGTAGTCGGCCGACCAGCACTTGTGAAATGCTTCTTCATCGGGCACTACGCAGCAAGAAAGACTAAAGAAAATGGCATCGGCTGCATGTTTTATACCCCTGACGACCTGACGTCATGGAAGAGGAGACAGCAACCGACGTAGGACCCAAGACTTTGGAATTCAGGCCAACTGAGGGCAACCTGCCAGCAGATTACCGAAATGTAATGACTGCAACAGTGAAACACGAAGAACATCTGCTATTATGGAGCTTAATTTTTTTGGAGATACAATCAGCTTTCAGCAGGGAACATTACTTATAGGTAGGGACTGGAACTTTATTTGCAACAGCAAGGATGTATCAGGGGGACTTAGAAGAGAAAATAAAACAAAAGTGTTAGACTTCTGAAAACATTTATGAAAATATTTGGTATGGAACATGTAAATTCAGTAGTGGGAAGTTGGACAGAATTTATATACTATTCCCCAAGGTACAACAAATGGGCTAGACTAGAAAGAAATTACATTCACAGGAATATGTGCATTTGAGTGAAAGCTTCAACATATATCCAATAACTATTTCAGATAATGCACTAATAAAAAAGAAGACAAAAATGCAGGGTAATAAAGTAAAAATGAGACATTGGTGCTTTGCCACATTCTTGTTGAAAAGAGGAATTTATGGAATGGATAGTGGGAATTATTCGAGTTATTAGAGAAAAAAGAAATATCCCCAAAAGTTACAGCTAGTGAGTGAAAAAAATGAAAATGGAGTATAAAAACAGGGTAGAGAAAAAGAGAACGAGATATGGTTAAGAAGTAATAGGAATTACTTACAGGAGCTGACAAAAGTTAAAGTATTGCAGAATAAGGGTAACCTCACAGAACAAGAAGAGGCACAAATGCAGAGTACTTGAGAAAATAAGGGAGTATCTGGATAAGATGCACAAGATTAGAAAGATTGCTGTTAGGCAGCTATTTTTTGATGAGAACTCCACAGCACAAAAACTTTTAGCATGACGACAGAGAAAACTGGAAGTAGAAAGGGTTGCCACCAAACTTAATGAGCCTTTAACAAGAAAAAATAACCAGAGATCCTGTAGATGTATTACAGATATTTCAGAAATTTTATGAAAATTTGTATAAAGCAGAGAAATGTGGAAATCAAGAAAGAGCAGAAATGGAAATACTTATGGAAGTCTTAAATATGCCACAGTTACAGGTAGATGAGGCTTAACAGCTAACAGGAGGAGATGAGATAAAAACTGTGATGTAATCTTCAGGAAAGTCTCCAAGAACAGATGGTATTCCAGTGAAAATTTGTAAGTTAGGAAGGAAAAACGTGATAAAGATGTGGAAGACTTTATTTAACAGTATTTTAAAAGGAGGGGAAGCACCAACATCTTGGATGAAAGCTGTGGTGGCTGTATTACCTAAGGAAGGCACAGATTCATCAGACCCAGCTTCATATAGACTCATTTCAATTTTAAACCATGATTATAAAGTGTTCAATGTCTATACTACCTAAAAGGATTAATACAGTTTCGTGGACAGGAGGTAAACATTTAACAACTTTAATAGAACAATGATGATCCAAAGGGAAGCAGAATGCAAGAAAATACCACTGTTGTTAGGGAGTCTTGATGCTGAGAAAGTAGTTAATAGCGTAAGCTGGAATTTTATGAGCAGGGTAATGGAAGCATTTGCATTCCTTGATACGATAATAAACACAAATAATAAGCCAAAGTCAGTGCCCAAAGAGAGTAGAAAATGCTCCAGCCAATCCCAAAACAGTAACGCTCTGAAAGTCCAAGCAAGGTTATTTATTGTTCACAGACTGCCACAAACAAATAAAACAATTAAAAGCTTTAACTTTGTCAACCTGGTGACAAAGTTAAAAGGTTTAACTGTTTTCTTTGTTTGTAGCAGTCTGTGAACAATAAACAACCTTGCTTGGACTATTGCCTAATTTACTGTTTTGGGATTGATACAATAAGTTAATTAGGAAGATTTTAAAGGATTGAAGGCAAGAATTAAACTGGGAGGGCTCTTCTCTGATAAACAGATTTTGAACAGAGGGAACCTAGCAGGGGTGTCCTCTTTCCTCTGTTACTGCTTTACATTTCACACTGGCAAAGAAAATGAGACGACTCATAAATGCAAGGACATAATTTGTATGGTAATGAAAAAAGCTGGCTTTATATGCGGCTGATATTACTTTGTACATGATAAATCCAGTAAAGTACATCTCAGTGTTGTAAAACATTTTAAACACAGTGTCAAGTCTTTTCGGGATACAAAATTAATGAAGATCAACCAAAAGCTACAAATGCAAATTATGTACCCCCACATGAATTGGTTAGACAAGATACGAAGAAGTATTAAGGAGTATGGATTAAAAAGCCTTCAGTTATGGCAGCTAAGGATATGTGGGATGAAACTGGAAGCAATTGTTTATGAATATGGATAGTAAGATTGAATACTGGTTAGGCACATTTTTAGCAAATAGAGGAGAAGTTATTGCCAATATTTAATAAACAGCTGAAGGAATTTATCTGTAGGGAAGACAGCAAGAGTTAAGTGGGATAAGAAACCTTCTTAAAACAAGGTATCTTCAGATTGCCTGATTTGAAGGGATATTTTAGAGCTACACAGTTATTTCTCATATACACAACACAAGCAGAAGGTTATAATTCAAAATGGAACATGATGATGATGAAGCAGGGAAGAAGTTCTCAAGTATAGAGAAAGAGAAGGATTTTAGATGTATTTTCTTAAGAATAAAAAACAACCATACAGAATATTATATTCATAAAATAGCAGAACGTATTCTAAGAACAAAGCCAACATGAGAACAGAGAAATGGGATTTTTGCCAATAGGTATAACTGGAACTATGGATACAAAAATAGGCAAGGAGATGGGATTTACTGGAACAAACTGGCAAAGAACCAAGGTATTGGGAGCAAATAGCTAGAGACAGAAAGGTAACAGAGTGGGATGAGGCCAAGAAGATCTTTGGATTGTAGGCTAAAGACTGCCTTTCCTACTATGGATTGATAGCAGAGTACAGGCAAAGCAAAAAGGATATGGGAATCTTAAGTGACCTGGTCTGATAGAGTTTTTAGTTTGATCTAGGACAGAAGCTGTTAAAAGACATAATTAGTAGGGCATATAAAATATGCATGACACTATAAAATCAGTCATATGAGGTTAGAAAAGATTGGGAAGCGAAACTGGAAAAGCGAGGACATAGGCATGGCTCTTAAATATGCAAGAAAGTCCAGAAGGTTTAGGATCTTTGATTGGAAGTGTTTACATTAAGTACTTTTATACCCCAAGCAGACTTTAAAAACATTTTCCACAGGCAGAGAGCATACATTGGAGCCTTGATGGGGAAAAATAGATAACTGGGAAGACATGTTTTGGAAGTGTAATGAGTTGACAGATTTTAAAAACTCCATCCAGAATACAATGTCAAAAATATTGGGTGAGCAAATGGCTGTAATTAAGGAAATTATTCTTTTCAGCTGGGACACATGATCTAAATTGCCTAAACATAGTAAGGCCTTATTAAGTTTTAATTCTATTGGCTGCCAAAAAAAGCAATTACTAGAAAATGTAGATCAAATTCTAAAGCAACTGTATTTGAAGCACTGAAAATTATAAAAGAGCTAGAAAAAGATCTTTAGAAAAGAGAAGGAGCACTTTACATAGAAATAAAGGGAAATTGTACGAACAATACATGTAGAATAATGTTCTGAAGGAGGAGAAGTGAAGTTTAAGGAAAAGCAGGAATTCAGCAATTTATGTACTGCTGGACTGATGATAACTACAAGGAAAGAAAATATATGTGATGTATAATGTATGCAAATGAAAAGTGTTAATATGATTTATTTTCTTTTCTGTTAAGATACTGGCAAACATATGTTAAGTGATAATTTAAAGGTGGTTAAAAAATAAAAAGAGGTACCTAAAAGTATCACAATCCAGGCAGATGACTTAAGAGGTTTTAGACCTGGGTATATCAAACTTCTCCAGTTTTGTGTGAATAAATACAGATAATGAGGACACTTGTGGTAATTGCCCTTGGCCAATTCCATAAGAAGGGAGAACCAATGTTGTGTGGGCCAAAAGGAGGTCGCCATAAATAGTTTTGGAGAGTCCTCCTAAATCCTCACAATTACCCTAGATAACAATGGAAAAGGTTACAATTGTGGGATTCTTCAGACACTTTGCCCTGCAAGGGGAAATTTAAAAAAAAAAAAAAAAAAAACTTTTACAAAGTTGACTGTTTTGAAAGGAGGCCAACAAATCTATTTGAGCTGTTCCTCAGAACTGGAGCAACACCTAGAAGATCCCCTCCTTCAAATCCAATTTGTGAGCTTCTATTCTGAATCTGCTCAGTCTGTCTGACAGTATACTTTGTTCTGACGAAATGCAATATGCTTGGATGGTTAAAGCTTTGAAAATTAAAGAATGGGGAATAGCCAACTCCCACGTGATCGCAGCCAGCCTGATTATATGTATGATCTTGTGCCCCCAGCTTGTTGATGTACCACATTACTGTGTTGTCTTTAATCATTAGGAAAAGTCCAAGGGATCATAGATTATGATGAGATTAAAAAGTATAGGGCAAAGCACATACCTTATTCCAAATATTGTGCTTTGGTCTGTCTGAATAATCCCTCAAGGAAATTCTGAGGCCTCTTTAGGTACAAACCAACTTGGAGGTTGAGAAGAAAAGGGAGGGGCATGTAACTGTTTGTACCTGTAGTCTCTACCAGTGCAGATCGATTAATACAAAACCCAAGATAAGTTACAAACCCCAGGATCTTGAGAAACACTCTGACTGAAGTCAGAGACTGAATCAAAAAGCTCTGGAAGGCTACCAGATAAAATTCCACCTTTTCCTGCATCAAAAACTTTTGCTGTGGAGTATCTATAAGACATCCTAAAAGACAATCCAGTGTGAAGTGGTGAAGGAGGATTTTTGAATGTTAATCTGGAACACCACATTGTTCAGAAGATTTGAAACCCATGTTAAGAGCTCTTGACATCTAAGAGAAGACTATGCAAAGACAAGTATGCCATCCAAAAAAGAAAAAAAAATGAGTGATATTCAGCTTGCTCTAAGCTATGCCTGGAGCTAGGCACCTTGCAAAAATAGGAAGGAAAAAAATAGTACAGTTTTGTACCTACCATAAATGTAGATGTTCGAAGATCCACATTGCTGCAGTCCTTACATATGGGTAGTCCGCTGTCCTCGGTCGGCCGAATACCAAAGTATTAGGCTGACGTCGGTCATGGGCGCTCAGATCTGACATCAGAGCGTCAGGGTATAAAAGCGCATGACCGACGTCATATCCTCAGTCTTTTCTTGCCCCAGATGTCAGAAGGCCCTAAAAAGAAAGGCCACAGCCCAAAAACAGGATACCTCCCAAAAACATGCCCAACAACAACCATCACCCAAACCATATAACCATGCCAAACTACAGAGGGAAGGAGGGAGGGTAAATTGGACTGCAGCAATGTGGATCTTGAACATCTACATTTATGGTAGGTACAAAACTGTACTATGTTCTTCATCTCACATTGCTGCAGTCCTTACATATGGGTAGAATCCCAAAGCAGAGGTAAAGGGAGGATGGCAAAATCATAAAGCATTAGGGGCTGCTAAAATGCCCTGTAATATTGCAGTGGCAAATCCAGCCCTAGACTTAGAATAAAGAGGAAGGTGGTAATGCTTGGAAAAAGTATGTACTGAACTCCAAGTGGCTGCTTCCAAAATATCTTTGTAGCTACCCCTTAGAAAGGCAGTAGAAGTGGCAGTAGCTCTAGTGGAATGAGGTCTGATTCCAGCCGGAATCTCCTTACCATGATGGGAATAACAGAAAGAAATACAAAACCCAATCCATTTAGAAATAGTTTGTTTTGAAACAGGTTTTCCCTGAGAACCCAAAGCAAAAGAAGCAAACAACTGCTGAGACTGCCTGAACCCCTTGGTTCTGCTCAAATAATAACGTAACTGCCTGTGAATATCCAAAGTATGCAAAATCTTCTCCCCTTTATTTTGAGGGTTTGCATAAAAAGTAGGCAAATGAATAGTTTGGTTCAAGGCCACACTAGAAACCACTTTAGGCATAAAGGAAGGATTAGTACGCAAAGATACCCTATCCTTATGAAAAATCAGGAAAGGTTCCACTGCCATAAGGGCCTGTAATTCAGAAACCCTTCTTGCAGAGGTAATGGCCAACAAAAAAGCAGTCTTCCATGATAAATACTTTAAATCGGCAGTAGCTGCAGGCTCAAAAGGTTGTAGAGTAAGCTTTTCCAACACAAAATTGAGATCCCAAGCAGGAGTAGGAGCTCTACGTGGGGGTCTTATGTTCTTTGCCCCTCTAAGAAATTGCTTAAACAAAGGATGGGAAAATAAAGGAGGGTCACAGTTATAGTGAGCAGAAATGGCTGCAGCATGAACCTTTATCGAGGAGAAAGACAAACCCTTGTCCAATAACTCAGTAAGATATTGAAGAGAAACACTTAAATCAGGCTTGGAGACATCAAAGTCCTTCGCTTTGCTCCAAAGAAAAAATCTCCTCCATTTATCAGCGTAAACTTTCCTTGTACTAGGCCTTCTGGCCTCCAAAATAACATTCAAAACTTGTTGTGGAAGCTGAGACCCTCCAGGGTCTAAAACAGAATATGCCAGGCTGTGAGATGCAGAGACTGAATCTTGACATTGAGGAAGTGATTGCCCTCCTGAGACAAAAGATGGAATCAAAGGCAGAGGCCATGGAAGCTCCCGTACCAAACTCCTCAGTAGTGGGTACCAGTGCTGTCGAGGCCAATCCGGCGCTATCAGAATCATGGATGGCTTGTCCATTCTGGCCTTCAGGAGTACCTTGGGAATGAGAGGCAGAGGTGGAAAGGCATAGACATGAAGATTGCTCCAACTGAATGATAGAGCATCCACCTTCCAAGCTGTGGGATGAAACATTTTTGTGCAAAACTTTGGCAACTGGTAATTTAGTGGAGAAGCGAACAGATCTATGTCTGGAGTCCCCCATAACACTGTCAACTTTTGAAACACATGAGGATCCAGTTTCCACTCGTGAGGATCCACAATTTGTCTGCTCAACACATCCGCTAAGGAGTTCTGTGCTCCTGGTAGAAACCTTGCCTGAAGATTGAGGTGTAAACTGAGAGCAGTCTCCCACAAAATCATCGCTTGCCTGCAAAGAGGGTAGAATGGGTTCCCCTTGCTTGTTGATGTACCACATGACAGTAGTGTTGTCTGTTTGAATCAACACCTGTCCTGGGTGAAGTAAATCCTTGAAAGCCATCAATGCAAATTGGACTGCTAACATCTCCTTCAAGTTGATATGCAAATGTTGAAGTCTGACAGGCCACGTGTCTTGCACCCATTTTCCATTGAGGTGTGCTCCCCAAGCCTTGTCCGAGGCATCTGTCGTTAGAATCTGACTCGCATCTGGTCGGGTCACAGAGAGTCCCTTGTTTAGGTGACATTCCTGAGCCCACCATAAAAATTCTTTCTGAATGCAAGGTATTATCTGAATGACAGTGTCTAGATCTTGGCAGTGTTGTGTCCATACATTTTTGAGATACCATTGAAGCTTCCTCATATGCAGTTTGGCATTGGGAAGCACCAGAATACAAGATGCCATGAACCCCAAGGCTTGAAGGACTGTCCTTGCAGTCAGCCTGGACTGTAGAGACATTTGGTGGAAATAAAGAGAAAGGCTTCTTTGTTTGTCCGGGGTCAAAAAGGCCATCTGGGAAGCTGTATTCAGTCTCACACCCAGAAAGCACATGTCCTGAGAGGGTACTAGACTGGACTTTGTTTCGTTCACAGAATACCCTAGGCATCTTAACACTACCATCACATACTGTAGATGATGCATAAGTTCGTCTTTGTGTTGTGCAATAATCAGGCAATCGTCCAAATAAGGATAAATCTGCATTCCTTTTAACCTGAAAAAGGCTATCACTGGAGCCAGAACCTTTGTGAACACTCTGGGCGCAGTAGATAAGCCAAAGGGCAATGCAGAGAACTGATAATGTAAATTTCCAGCCCAAAACGCAGGTACCTCCTGCAACTGGGCCTGATAGGAACATGAAGATAAGCCTCTTTGAGATCCAGAGTTACCATCCAGTGATCTTTTCCCAACAGAGGTAAAAGCTGTTATAATGTCAGCATTTTGAACTTTGGAATGTCCAGATAAGTGTTGAGGATAGATAAATCCAAAATTGGTCTCCACGTGTTCCCTTTCTTTGGTACTAGAAACAGGCGAGAATAAAATCCTAGTCCCACTTCTGACAGAGGAACTGGCTGTATAGCTCCTATTTGAAGAAGTAAAGAAATCTGCTTGTGAGCCTCTATCCTTTGCCGAGGAGGAACGTCTGGCATGCCTTTGAAAGGAGGCAATGTATGGAAATAGAACTTGTAGCCTCGGTTTATAATGTCCAATACCCATTTGTCCTGGGTGACTAAAAGCCAGTTTTGCTTGAAGAATGCTAATTTTCCTCCCAAAGGAGCTGCCAGGGAAGAAGAATCTGGCAGCTGAAAATGCAGGTCATTGGGCCTGTTTACGAAAGGACTGGCCCCTGCCCTCACCTGCAGATTGTGCAGGTGAACTCCAAGTTCTAGGCCTGAATGTACTGTGAGCTCTGCCCCTGCCACGTCTAGATCTACCCCTAGACTGAGAATCAGAAGAAGGGTAGGTCCACCCCTTAGTAGGCCAATTTCTACTAAACTTTGGAGGTTGCACCTGCAAAAATCTTTAACAGTCTGCATAGACTTAGCCTTGTCTTCCATTTTCTTCAAAACCGACTCCACAGGGGACCAAACAAAACTTCAGACTGTAAAGGGGCATCCAGAATTCTAGTTTTAACATGCTCGGACAAATTCTGATCCTTAAGCCAGGCGTGCCTACGAAGAACTGATCTAGTGGCAGCCACCCTAGAAGAGGCCTGTACAGCATCAAAACCACACTGCAAAGAATGCTTACCCACCTGTTCAGAGACATGTACTAAATCCTGCAATTCTTTACACTCTATGCCCTCTGCCAAAGCATCCACTTCAGATTTTAGCTGAGAAAGGAGGAAATTCTGATACTTCGACATATGAAACTGGCAATTTAAAGCCCTCATTGCTAAAGTAGAAGAGGTATACACCTTCTTACCCCATCTATCCAAAGCTCTAGCTTCCTTATCTAGAGGAACCGGATTCTTTACAACAGAAGCTCTAACACCCTTAGGCCCCTGACTAATAGTTTCTGGGTCCGCCCTAGGACTCTTATACAGATATTTATGAGCCTCAGGCACCCTGTAATACCTGTCCGGTTTAACTGGCAGGAGGCAAAGAATCAGGATTAAGGGAAGCCTCCGAGAAAACATCTTGAACAACATCCAAAACAGGAGGTATAGCCAAGGGTCTATGCTGTGGTAAAACAAGAATTCCCTAAGCCTCTTTCGTGAATCAGAGAAATCCTGTCCTTCCCACTTAAAATGCTCCCTCATGGAATGCAGAGTTTCTGAAAACGAAAAATCCTCTGGAGGAGAAGCAGAAGGAGTGGAATCCTCTGCATCAGAATCCGAATAAGCGGGAAAATCTTGAATATCTTCAGCAGAAGAGTCTGAGTCGTCTGAGGCCTGATCCAAACTTTCCAACTCTGGCTCCACCCTGAGCCTCTTATCAGGAGGGGGCATAGAACCTCTAATTAAAGTAATCAAATCTTCTGCCATTTTAAGCATGTGCTTTTTAGGCACAGACCCTGAAGTACCTGGAGGGACACCAGAGGAAGGCAAAACAGACCTGCCCTTAGAAGAAGCCTTAGAAATAGTAGCAGAAGGCCTAACCACCTTAGGCATAGAAGGGAGAACAGTAACCTGAGAGGCCCCTTCAGCTTGACCTGACTCCTGTGAGGCCACATCCTGCAAAATCGAAGTTTCCCCCTGAGACTCAACAGAAACTAGAGCCGGATCCACCTGCTCCACTGTAGCTTCTGCAGGACCGGCGTCCGAAACGGACGAATCAACCTGTCTAGGTTTCAAGGATTTGTCTTTGCGCTTCTTGGAAGCGGCCGGAGGATCCGACGGCATATTATAATTACACCGCTTACCAAAGACTAACCTAGCACAATCTAACCTTCTTTTTATAGTGCGCTTATTAAACCTAGCACAAAACCGACACCCGACTACGCCGTGGTCCGGTCCCAAACAAGCAATGCAAAGAGAGTGATAATCCCTATGCGGTATCTGTTTCCCACAAGAAATACAATTATTCACTTTTTCTGACATCCGAATTAACTGAGGCAAGAAAAACAAAAATATTCCCAACGGGTACTTAGCCCAACTTGGTTTCGGTCTGAAACTCAGAATACAAAAATTTCAGAACGCCGAACGGCACTTGCAACGCTGCTTCTGCATCGGACCATGCGGCAAAAAAGACTGGGGATATGACGTCGGTCATGCGCTTTTATACCCTGATGCTCTGATGTCAGATCTGAGCGCCTATGACCGACGTCAGCCTAATACTTTGGTATTCGGGCTGACCGAGGACAGCGGACTACCCATATGTAAGGACTGCAGCAATGTGAGATGAAGAACATCTATTTGGTTTCTAAGAAGACTCTTTTGTACCAGACACATTCTTGAGTAGAAGCCTTTGCCTCTTGAATAAATGGCAATAGGTCTATGACTCCTAGAGGGAGAAAGCTGAAGAATCTGAGGAAAAAATTATGTTTGGTTTGAAGGAACTCCCCTGAAAAGAGGTATTTGTATCCATTGCCAGATGTAATTCTCCTGAACCACCTTTAACCACTCTCCCCCACCCATGCATCTGTCACAATCTGTTGCCAAAGAGAACAGAACCAGCTACTGGGACAGGTTTTAAGGGACTGAAGCAGTTTAGGAGGGGGAGGAAAGGAAGCACGCTAGCACAGCCATCCTGAAGTTGTTTACTGTCCCTTTAATGGAAAGGTACAGTGGATATAAAAGGTGTACACACCCCTGTTAAAATGTCAGGTTTTTGTGATATAAAAAATGAAACCAAAATAAATAATTTCAAAACTTTTCCCACCTTTAATTTGACCTATAACCTGTACAATTCAATTGAAAAACAAATCTGCTAGGGGAAAAAAATATAAAAAATAAAAGACATACAATAAGCTGGTTGCATAAGTGTGCACACCCTTAAACTAATACTTTGCTGAAGAACCTTTTGATTTAATATTAGAGATTGAATATTGTAGTCTTGCTCAGGCCAAAGTAAGATCTTTACATCACAAAGTTACTGTGCCGTACCGTAACTATATATTCACATTTACCTTACTGTAATACAATAGGTTAGTGGTTAAAGTTTTTACTTCAGAGCTCCAGGTTTCAGTGCTCAGTCTTAACCTCTTGTCTACTGTGTGTGTGAAATCTGCAGATTCTCCCCATGTCTCTATGGGTCTTCTTTGGGTACTTTGGTTTCAGTCTACCTCACAAAACCGTTCTGGCTGATTTGCAGTTGTAACTGTTGATAGACCCTGCATTAACCCTTGTCTTTGTGGCCCAGTTCAAACCTAAAATGGATATGAAAGATGCCACTAGCCTGATAATAACTGTAGCTCCAGAAGCATAACCAGAATTTAATATTTTACACTTGTAGAATGGTAATACTGCCATCCTTCAGAAAAATACAATCTTCCATTCAAAAATGCACATCTCCAGTTTTAGTCTTCAATATGTTACCATCATTTAAAGCTGCTGCACCACTTTAAGCAGTCTCTTCTCCAAGCAAGTTATGCACAGATCTAATGTTTCAGGTATTAGGTGATTTTAGAAATTTTCTGGCCACTAAAGTCATTATGTTTCTGAGAGAATGTTAGAAAAAAATTTTATGTAACCAAATATATATAGCAGTATCCCTGAATCTGTGGTCATTTCACCAGTGTGCGGCATGTTAATACAGTGCGAGCCCACAGTTGTGCTTTTTTGTGCTTTATGTATTCCTCTGTTATTCTTGAACACAGTGAGCTTTCCTCAAACTGCAGAAGACCCTTGTACCTACCCTAAACATTAACTACAGTTGGGCTTCATGCAAAACAGAACATGCTACAATATACAAAAATAGACTGACCTCCATCCACTAAACATAACCAAATCTTAAGTTTTTAACGTGTACAACTGTCTTTTTTTTCCTTGTGCCACTGATCTGCACTTACAGAGTTCTCTATTGAAGTGCAAGACCCATAACTGCAAACAAAGCAAATGCAAAAAAATGGTGTAGTTGCCAAGGAAATACAGTGAAATCTAAAATTTGCTGTCATGCGATTAAAATGCTTTTGTTTGGGGGGTTGATCATGTACCACCCATGCCTGCTAGCATCTAGATTGTTTTATCTCAAAGTAATGGGATTATTTCAAGTTAAGCAACCTTAGATTTAGTCTACATTTACCATATTTGTATCTTTAGTATCATTAATTTCAAATGGGGCAGCCAAGGTGGTGCAGCGGTTAGCATTGCCGCCTCACAGCAAGAGGTTCTCCTGTTCAATCCTCGGCTGGGGTGCCTTATGTCTGGAGTCTGCATGTCCTCCCTGTGGTCGCGTGGGTTTCCTCTGGGTACTCCAGTTTCCTCCCACATCCCAAAGACATGCTGTAGGTGGATTGGACACTCTAAATTGGCCTTAGGCGTGACAGCGTGCATGTGTGTGCCTTCTGTGGAAGGTTGGGCGCCGGGCTGGCAACTCGACACTGTAAAACTCCACTGCCAATCATGAGCAGACAGGTGATCTGTTGTGGCGACCCCTAACTGGGAAAAGCTGAAAGGAGAAGAAGATTTAGTCTTCTTGGGTAGGAGTCTATCAGCATGGCACATCTTGACTTGGCAATATTTGCCCACTCTTCCTTGCAAAAGTGCTCCAAATCTGTCAGACTGCGAGGCATCTCTTGTGCAAAGCAATCTTCAGGTCACCCCACAGATTTTCTATTGGATTTAAGTCTGGGCTCTGGCTGGACCATTCCAAAACAAATTTTCTTCTGGTGAAGCCATTCTTTTGTTGATTTGTATGTATGCTTGGGGTCATTGTTGTGCTGAAAGATTAAATTCCGTTCATCTTCAGCTTTCTAGCAGACGCCTGAAGGTTTTAGGCCAAAAGTGACTGGTATTTGGAACTGTTCATAATTCCCTTCACCTTGACTAAAGCCACAGTTCCAGCTGACAAAAAGCAACCCCAAAGAATGATACTGCCGCCACCATGCTTCACCGTGGGGATGGTGTTCTTTTGGTGATGCGAAGTGTTGTTTTTGCGCCAAACTACCTTTTGGAATTGTAGCCAAAAAGTTCAACCTTGGTCTCATCAGACCATAACACATTTCCCACATGCTTTTGGGAGACTTGATGTATTTCTTTGCAAATTTTAGCCGGGCCTGGATGTCTTTCTGTGTAAGAAAAGGCTTCCGTGTTACAACCCTACCCCATAGTCCAGACATATGGAGAACACAGGAGATTGTTGTCACATATAGTACACAACCAGTACTTGCCAGAAATTTCTGCAGCTCCTTCACTGTTGCTGTAGGTCTCTTGGCAGCCTCCCTGACAAGTTTCTGTCTAGTCTTTTCACCAATTTTGGAAGGACATCCAGTTCTTTGCAACGTCAGTGTTGTCTCATATTTTCTCCACTTTTGGATGACTGTCTTCACTGTGTCCAATGGTATATCTAATGCTGTGGAATTATTTTTACCCTTCTCTTGACTGATACCTTTCAACAATGAGATCCCTTTGATGCTTTTAAGCTCTCTGTGAACCATGGCTTTTGCTGTAGCAGGCAACTGAGTAAATGTCAGGAAAATCCTACTAGGACAGCTGAACTTTATTTGGGGTTAATCAGAGTCTCTTTAATTGAAGGCAGGTCTGTACCCAAGAAGACTGAATGCTGTAATTAAATCAAAAGGTGCTTCAACTAAGTATTAGTTTAAGGGTGTGCACACTTGTACGTTTTTTATATTTTTTCCCCTAACAGATTTGTTTTTCAATGGAATTATACAAGTTATAGGTCACATTAATGGGGCGAAAAGTTTTGAAATGATTCATTGTAGTCTCATTTTTTTTTATATCACAAAAACCTGGCATTTTAACGGGGATGTATACACTTTTTATATCCACTGTATACGCTTGTTCTTTTTTCCTTCCTGGCATCTCTGTTTGATTCTTAGGTGTGAAAGAGGAACTGACACATTTGAAATGGGGAGGGACTGATAAATCTTAGAAGCTCCCTAGACTACTTTCACTCTTCCATGCAATAAACTGCCTAGACTAGTTTCACTCTTTCATGCAATTTTGTGGATCTGAGTAGCAGACTGGCCAAATAAAACCTCTCTCTTTAAAGCTAAATTCAAAAATTCAGACTTTATTTCAACAGAAAACTTTTAAACTCACACCCAGGCATATCTCCTCAAACTTTTAGGTCATGTTAAATACTAGAGACATGTCAAAAACGATAAGAGATATGCATGAACTTCCCCTTATGGGACTACTAGTTAAGAATTATATATGCCAAAGTGTAAGAATAAAAGATTCAACTATCAAATCTGCCCCAAAAAGGAACTAAGGACAGAAAATAAGTGCTTGTTTAAAAAAATCTGTAAGGCCCATCTACTTTTATGGGAGCTGAAGAGTGTGAATCAGGGTTGTTACAGGCAGCAAAATATATCTTCTCCACGGCTACCACTACAGCATGAAAAGTCACAGAATGAAGCAAATTCCCTTACAATATATTAAAAAAATCTTCTCAACACATTCACCCTGGCAATAATTTGAGAAAAGAAATAAACTCCCAAGGAGGTTGTAAAGGCTAGATTTCCTCAATTTCTTCAGCATCAGAGTACTGGGCTTTAGAATCTGTAGGAGACAAAACCCATTCTTTGTTGTTATTCACATCTACCATGTAGCAATTTCTTAGTAAAGGTAGAAAAAAAAATCATCTTTTCTTGTGGCAACCATGTCTTCAGGTGAGCAATGTTTAACTTTTTGTTTTTTTCTTAACAGAATCCTCTGTGCTCTGTGACGGACTAAGAGATTAATCTGTGCCCCTACAACTGGTCTCTTCCTCCTGGACACATCCAGTAGCATCCCCTGGCAAAACTCAGTGTCTCAGTAAAAATGGTTCTCCCATGCCTGGTCTAGACACTGGTACATGGCTGACCCCTGGTTTGTGGTGGCCAAAAGGACTACCCCAGAGTATACCAGAGAGGTAAATGAATGATCTGAGGAACATCAAATGGTCACTACAGGTTCGCACACCATTGACTATTCAGCAGATTAAGCCCCTGTAGTTGACAAGGACTTTCAGGCAATTGTTTTTTCTTTCTAGGAACTATGAAATTGGGATCAGCAGCAGCAGGGTAAGTATCTGTATCCATGTTATGTCGGACTAGGACCTATTAGATGTGGCTATGATCACTTGAACAAGTCAGTCAGAAGGTAAGTTATCAAAGGTCTCCACAAGCAGTACACTTATATTTACTCTAAAGATACAGTCCCTAAAAGTAATGCACAAGCAGTACACTAAAATCCTGTTAGAAAACCTTTACAAGTAAGATTATTCAAACAGGAATAAATGACAGGTAAACTGTCACAGCACGAACGCCAAATCTACGTGCCCCATGAATGCAAAATGAGTGCAATAAAATCCTGTCAGAACCCTTAAGTAAAATTAGTTTGATAGAATAAAGGGCAGGAAAGTTGTGAAAGTGTTAACACAAGCACTATATGTCCTTTAAATGCACAACACTACACTAAAATCCTGTCAGATACCCTTAAGAAGGAAGAATTAGCCTGGCAGAATAAATGGCAAGCAACTTGTCACAGTGTGAAGACTAACACTACATACTCTGTTGCCATCCCTTCTCAAATGAAACATTGTCCCACACTTAAACTTTTATGAAAAATTAAAAAGTTTGCATAGGCAGCACATTTCTGCATCAAATAAGCCCCCACACTAGTCAAAGCTAAAATAGGAGGTCCCAAACAGGTCACAGAAAGTAGTTAAAAAATACTGAGATTTTTAATTTGATCCACACACACATACATAGTATCTCTCTCTCTATACATATATACATACACACGCACACACAGAGTTAAAAGTAGAAAATACTTTGTGTGCGTATGTGTGTGCACATATATAAATACGTATATATTTATATGTGTGTGAGCATATAAATATATATACACACAGATATATATATATATATACACACACACACACACACACACACACACACACACACACACACACAACAAATAAATGTTTTTTTTCTGAGTGGAAGGCTCCCCCAAAGGAGATATATCTGCCAGAAAGGAGCTGAAAGGTAAACTGTTGCTTTTGTGAAGCCTCTGAGCTGCTTCTTCACGAGGTGACAAGTACTAAAGATTTTCTACTCGGACTGCTGATTTTCCACTCCTCAGGACTGACCAATCAGCAGTCAGAGTGAAAGTGTGGGATGGAGCCAGAGCTTTTATAGGTTCACCAGTTGTGTCTTGGACAAGAGACAACCCGTATCGCCTAAAGGACACTGCAGTCATATGAATGATGAAAATCAAGCTTTGTAGTTGCATATACTCTGATTAACAAAAGTGGTACAGATCCTCACTTTCTGAAAGGGACGATCCCACAGTCTAAAATTCTGACCAAAAGAAACTCCTGGTTTCAGTTTACTTTATGCAGTCCTGTTTTCACTCCCTCTGGTGAACACAATTAACAATATTCAGTTCCTGTCAAAGCTTTCAGTCCCCAATCACTGTAAACAATGAAGTTATTACATTTGTGTGTGTGTTTGTGTTGGGGTAGTTAGGCAAGACTCTCAGCTTTTACTTTTATGAACTTGTCAAAAGCTTATCTTAATTGTGCAGCTCTTTTATTTCCTTTATTTATTCTGCGTAGCATAACTGACAGCAGTACAGTCAAAAGAGTACAGTTTAGTGAATTCATACTAAATCTTAGCAGCTTATTCACATATTCCCCTTACTCCACAGTAAAACAGTCTCAGAATTAGTATGAATAACTATCACAGGCTGACATACTGTACAGCGCCAATGTAACAAGACGTTTTGGAAGTCATTGTTTAAAATAAATCTATTGCTTGCATCATGCATACTTTTTTTTATACTAGGTCAGAAAACCGTTGCACTTGGTTAGTATTCTGAGATAAAAAAAAAAAATGAAAAAAGAAGACTGCTTCTACTACTCTTCAAAACTTGCATTATTCAGATACTTTCTGCAGAGCAAGTGGCAGTCATGTATAACATCATTGCACTTAGCTAGCACTCATAAATCCCCACAAAATAAAATAATAAAATGAAATGAACAGAAAGCTCTGTTTACTAATGTTTTAGCTTTGCACTGCTCACTTGATTTCCTGCAAGGTATTAAAACAAGTCAGGTCATAAAATCCCTGAAACGCTACTTTTCTCTGAGGATAAGAAGCACAAGTGGAATTGATGAATGACTCAGTGAGTGCTGTTGCAACTACAACTGTAATTTGAGATGGAATTTGGCTAAAACCACTGAAATTTCCTGTAAGCATCCTTCCCCCAATGCCCATAGCCAAAGTTGGGACATGCTCACAAAGCTAAAATGAAAATGTGAACAAAGAACAGAATCAAAACAAAAAAAAATCTCTGGGACTGTCCCTTTAAGTTAAAAAAAAAGTGACATTACAAACGCAGCTCAACCAGGACAATGTTGCACATCACAGATATGAAAAACTGTACATATCTCAAATACTATCATTCCACTACAAATCCACAACAAAACAGTCATTTGTTTACATAAATGGAAAGCACACCCGACAGCTGCTGATCCAAGGATCTCAGTTTTCCAATTCAGAAACACATATATGATACACAGGCTGGGATTTATACACAAGTTGCCCTGTATACAAAGCCAAGCTGTGGCAGCTTGCACACTAGGCAGTCATATACGATTCACATACAAAAGTACAGTTGTGTATACTTACCATAAATGTAGATGTTAGAGTGTATTCACTGTTGCAGTCATCACACTTGGGTTATCTGCCTGCAGGTAGCCCTCAGTCGGCCCGAATACCAGAGTCTTGGGATTTCTGCGTCGGATACTGTTGCTTCTTCCATAACGTCAGGGGTATAAAACAGGCAGCGGACGCCATTACATCAGTTTTTCTTGCCCCAGATATTAGGAGCCCCCCCAAATAGGATTACCAGTAAAAAGTAAAACACCACTGCCATAAAAAATGGCCATATAGAGGTTAGGTAGAAAGGATAGAGAAAAACAGGGGGCTGGAGGGAGGGAAACCAGGACTGCAACATTGAATACACTCGAACATCTACATTTATGTGTACACAACTCTACTATGTTCTTTGTGTTTCACCGTTGCAGTCGTCACACGTGGATCGATTCCCAAAGCTGAGGAAGGGTGAAGACAGTCAAGAGGAGTTGGGGCTGGCTAGCAGGCCCTGTAAAAGACTGCTGTAGCAAATCCAGAACTGGATTTAGAAAAAATAGGTAAGTGGTAATGTTTGGTGAAGGTGTGTACAGAACTCCAGGCTGCAGCTTCCAAAATGTCCCTGGTATGGACTCCCCGGAGAAAATATGCTGTAGAGGTGGAAGAAGCCCTAGTGGAATGTGCTCCGATCCCCTGTGGGGTAGGTTTTCCATGGTGCTTGTAGCAGAAATGGATGCAGTGTGCTATCCATTTGGAGATGGTTTGCTTTGAAATGGTCTTGCCCTCTGCCCCTGTAGCAAAGCTCACTAGCAGCTGGTCAGATTTTCTAAAAGGTTTAGTCCCGTCAGTGTATAACCTGAGCTGTCTGTGCATGTCCAAGGAGTGCAGGATCCTTTCCCCTTTATTCTGAGGATTAGGGAAAAAGGTTGGCAAATGGATGGCTTTGTTTAGAGCCACATTGGAGACCACCTTAGGCATAAAGGACACGATAGTCCTGAGGGAAACCCTGTCAGCATGGAAAATAAAGAAGGGTTCCACAGCCATTAGTGCCTGTAGCTCAGACACTCTTCTAGCTAAGGTTATGGCTAAAAGCAAGGCTATTTTCTAAGAAAGGAATTTTAACTCTGCTGAAGCTGCAGGTTCAAAAGGGGGAAGTGTGAGGTTTTCCAGTACAAAGTTAAGGTCCCAGGCAGGGGTGGGTGCTCTCCTAGGGGACCTTAAGTTGTTAGCCCCTCTCAGGAACTGTTTGATGAGAGGGTGAGAGAATAGAGGTGGCTCAGTATTATAATGAGCTGAAATGGCAGAGGCATGCATCTTAATGGAGAAGAAGGATAGGCCTCTGTGGAGTAGCTCTGCTAGGTAATTAAGGATTTGAGGTAAGGAGGGCACAGCTGTGTCCTTTCCTTGAAGACTGATTCCAAGAACAATATCTTTTCCACTTTTCAGCATAGGATTTCCTAGTACTAGGCCTTCTGGCCTCAAGAATGACATCCAGCACCTGTTTGCTTAGGGTTGCTGATGGAATATTCAGAGGATAAGCCAGGCGGCAAAGTTTAGGGTTTGCAGCTGTGGATGCAAAATCTGTCCCTCCTGCTGAGACAGCAGGGAAGGTGTCTGATGAAGGTGCCAAGGTGGCACTGTTATCAGACTGCATAACAGTGGGTAGCAGTGCTGGCATGGCCAGTCTGGGGGCAATAAGAATTGCCCTTGGGCTGTCCTGTCTGATCTTGAGTAGTAGCATATTTGAACTGCTTCTTACTGAAATTGGTACACCTTGTTTGCTGTAGCATAGACTAGATCCAGGCCTGCTGAATCTAGCTTGCTTTGTATAACTTGAGCACTAATCCAGGCATTCTTTAAAGTATTCAATTGTATCTATTACTGCTTGGTAGTAACTTGATTAAAGTGTAGCTATCATTCTAAGTCTTTTGGATTAAGCACATGGGCTTCAGACCAGTTGTTTTACATTAAGAAGGTTTGTGGCCTGCACTGTGGTGGCAGGACAGGTAGCTTACATCCTTCTAAGTTATGAACTGCTGATTGAGGGCTCAGTGTCTGTTATTCTAAAAGTGTATTAGTTCTGGTTTAAGCACTTGGGCTTCAGGCCAGTTATTTTACATTAAGAAGGTTCGTGGTCTGCACTCTTGTGGGAGGAGAGGCTGGACTCTGCCCTTCTGAGCTGGGAATTTCTGGTTAAAGGCTTATAGTGCCTGCATATTTGAACTGTTTCTTACTGAAATTGGTACACCTTGTTTGCTGTAGCATACACTAGATCCAGGCCTGCTGAATCTAGCTTTATTTGTATGCTTGTTGTTTGTTTGCTTGTTATTTCCCTGAAACGCTAATTCCACCTAAAACGCGGCTTTTCAACGCTTCTGTGGATCCCTAGTGATATCTGCATTGCTTACTGTACTTATTTCCTTGTTTCACTTGAAAGAAAGTTACTGTTTGTCGTTTTTGCATTTAAGTTACCTGTAACACATTGCATTTAAGTTACCTGGCACTTGCTCACTAAAGCAATTATATAAGTCAGCACTAAAATATTAAAAGCACTACACCCTCACAAACTCCCCTTCAGTGCCTTGTTCCCCATTGGCCCTTTTATTTCAATTATAAAGGAATTCCCAATACTATTCTAGCATGTCCAAAGGTCAGTTGTCAATCTCCTCTCCGGTCCAGCTGGTGAATCTGGGAATCTTGAGGCAATGTTACAACTGCCTCATGTACACAGACAACCCTCTCCTCCTCCCAACAAATTCCAACACATGTGAGAGATGCAACCATATAGCCATACTGGAGGCTAAGCTCTCTCAACTCAGTACTGGCGAAACCAGTCAGGAGGAGAAGGAAACCACATTCACTACAATTCCAGTCTCACATAGACCTAACCACGACAGCAAACCAAACACATAAACACACAAAAACATACTCAGAGGCTCTAAATAAAAATCTGCCTAAGCAGCAGAGACCTCCAAAGCAGACACCCAAGCAACCGCTACCCCAAAACAAAACACGTGCAACACATAGCTCACAAAGCCAGTGTGCCGAACAGTCACAGCCCTTAAGGCTAAACAACACACCTGATACACTTGTAATAGGTGACGCTATCGTCAGGCACACTGACGTCCCGCTTACCAGGCTGAACAAGGAGAAGGTCACGATGAGCTGCCTGTCGGGTGCTAGGATCCACCACATAACACAAGCACTAAGGTCACTCCAAGGCAAGTACAAATATGACTCCGTCATTGTCCATGCTGGCGTGAATGACCTGAGACGTACCTCCCTGGACTACATGAAAAGAGACAGAGGAGCTCTCTGAGCATGTAGCCCAGGCCGGTATGACCCTGACCTTCTTACCCTCACCAAGAATGATGCCACAATATGAAGACAAGATGATCAATTTCAACAACTGGCTTAAGTATTGGTGTCATTCAAAGGGGAATCCAATGCCTGTCAGCCTGGGATGACATGCTTGACAAGCCACGATGCGTCGCTAGGGACAGCTTGCACCTATCACCCCTGGGCTTTTGGATATTGGCAAAGGCTCTTGCTACCCCATAGTGCCTTTTTTAGGCAAGGCTCAAAAGACAAACCCACCTCCATACGTATCACAAGGGATAAGAAACTAAGAGTAATGCTACTCAACGCCAGAAGTCTAAACCTCAAGATGCATGCACTCGGAACTCTCCTGAGCATGGAGAACATCGATATCTGTGCAGTAACAGAAACCTGGTTCAAGGCTCCCGAGAGCACCACAGCACTACCAGGTTATACCTCATACCATGCTGTTCAGCCCCAAAACTTGGACCGAACCACAAAAGGAGGGGGAATATCAATATTCGTCAAAGATACCCACACCTCCAGGTTGGTGGCACAGCACGAAGCATCAGAGACTATCCATGTGCAACTAACAGTGGGTAAAACTGCCTTCCAGTTTATAGCCTGCTACAGACCACCCTCCCAAACCCAGGAACCCCACTCGGCCTTCCTGAGAACACTGGAAAATATGAAGGTCTCTCCAAACACCATTATATTGGGCGACTTCAACTACCCAAACATAGACTGGGAGCATTACCCTATCTGCAACACCCTAGCCCAAAGGTTCCTAGAATTTATAAACTCAAATACTATGGAACAACTTGTTACCACTCCCACAAGAGGGGAAAACATACTGGACCTGATCATCACCAACATGGGGACTCTATGCTCCAGACCAGAAGTGTATCCCTCACTGGTAAGATCAGACCACAAACTAATCTCACTGGATATTCACATCCCGACTCCACCCCCTGCCCTGAAAACCAGTGAAAAACTTCTCTAAAGCAAATTTCACACTCCTCAAAACAGAGTTGGAATCCTTCAAAGCTCTCGGGCCTGTGGAAAATACGGCCCAGACCACAGAATCCTTTATAAATGCATTCTATGAACACCTTCAGGAATGCATGGATCATGCAATCCCAAATAAAACCAAGACCCAATCCTCCAAAGGCAGACGTCCGGTCTGGTGGACCCCAGCCATAAACAAACTATACAATAGAAGGAGGAAGCTACTACATGATAGAGCAAAATCTCAAAAAGGGAAGGCATCTCTAATCAGTATTAGCAAAAAACTACGGGCACTCATAAAATCGTCTAAGGCCAGCTTCGACAGAAAAATTGCACAGGACACTAAGGATAATCACAAGGCTTTCTTTAGTTATGTTAGGAACCTGGGTGGGAATTCCCAGATATGCTCAGAATTAGTCCAAAATGACAAAAAATACACCGAACCCACAGACATTGCCAACATCCTAGCTGACAGGTTCAGCGCAAACTCCCCCCACCAAAAGATCAAATATCTATCCCAGCAGAGTGATGCCCCCCTGACATCTCAGATGCTCAGGTAAGAGCTGCCCTCTCCAAAGCAAAAAACACAGCATCAATGGGACCAGGCGGTGTCCCGGGCTGCGTCCTACATGAACTCCAAGAAGAGCTAAACCCAAACATAAAACTACTGTTCAATCTCAGCCTTACTACAGGATATGTACCCAAAGACTGGCGTACAGCAACAGTGGTCCCTCTCCACAAAGGTGGTGCCTCAACGGATCCTGGAAACTATCGCCCCATAAGCCTGACTAGCTTGGTCTGCAAAGCTATGGAAAGGATCATCATGGACCTCATAAATAAAGATATTGGGGACCTACATACACTGGATCCTACCCAGTTCGGCTTTGTTAAGGGCAGATTCTGCCTCTTAAACCTGGTTGATTTCTTTGAAACAGTCACCAAGGCCACTGGCGAGGGGAAGGTGGTCCACACAGCCTACCTGGACCTCGCAAAAGCCTTCGATACAATACCCCACTCGGGCATTATAGATAAGCTCACCAGCTTAAATATAAACCCCTATATCACTAGATGGGTTGCAAACTGGCTCAAGGACAGAACCCACATGGTTAGAATTGCTGGAGCCATGTCAGACTCCAAACCAGTTACAAGTGGCGTCCCACAAGGCTCAGTCCTGAGACCTCTCTTGTTCGGTATATATTTCTCGGAGGTACAGGCCAACACGGAAGAACTGTGGCTGACCAAGTTCTTAGATGACTGCAAACTGGGTGCCATAATCGACTCTCCAGCCAACACAAGCATCCTCCAAAAGGGCCTCACAGAAACAGACAACTGGTGCCAGAGCCACGGCCTCAAGCTAAACGCCAAAAAGTGTATAGTCATCCCCTTTGGCAAAAACAAAGTGCCCACAAATTACCACATAGGTGGTAATCCATTAAGTACAGAAGAAGAAGTAATTAGGGACCTGGGGACCCAAGTTGATAGCAATCTCTCATTTGACAACCACGTGCCCAAAGTGGTTAGAAAAACATTTTATATAGCCCACCTAACCATGAAGGGATTCACATCTAGATCAGGGGAGGTCATCGTGCCTCTACTCATCCCTCATCAGGCCCATAATTGAGTACAATGCCCCTTTTGGGATGTACCTTACCAGACACCTGCAGCAACTGGAAAGACCCCAAAAGTACCTCACCAAGAGGATCAAAGGGCTCAAACAGATGCCATATGCTGCCCGGTTAAAGAAAAACTCCAGCTCTACTCAGTGGCATACCGCCTGCTCAGAGGCGATCTGTGCCTGATGTATAAAGCCATGTCCAACCCGGAATTAATGGACATGCTGCACCTCAGAAAATCCAAATCCCATCGAGCTACGCGCTTGAGAGACTTGTACCTCAGCACTGAAATAAATAGGACATGCTGGAGGGACAGATTCATAACCCAGAGGCTCCCTTCACTCTGGAATAAAATCCCAGTCCAGGTTAGGCAGAGTCCCTCATTGACTCTCTTCAAGAGGAATCTTGATGAGTGGATGGGAGATCGTAGGTTTACCCCGGGTATCACTTCTGTCTCACTGTTAGACAGAGGCACAGTATACGAACCTCGAAAAAGGGCATAGCAAAATTAATTTAAAATGGGTGGCGAAAGCCAAACACACTCTGGCTAGGCTTATAAATGCCCTAGGGCAGATAGCCTACTATGAACTTATGAACCTTTCAGAGGAGGGGCAGAGGTGGAAAGGCATAAATTGAGAGGTTTCCCCATTTGAAGGATAAGGCATCCACCTTCCAGCCCCTGCTGTGAGGGTTCCTGTTGCAAAATTTGCTCAACTGATGGTTCTCGGGGGAGGCAAAGAGGTCCACCTCCAGTGTGCCCCCACCTCTGGATAAGAAGGTTGAAGGTGTTGGGCTCCAATTTCCACTCATGTGGGTCCAGGAGATTTCTGCTTAAGTCGTCTGCCAGTGAATTTGGTTTGCCTGGCAGGAATTGAGCTTGTAGATGCACTTGGTTGCTCAAGGCTGTGTTCCACAGGGCCATGGCTAACCTGCAGAGCGAGTAGGAGTGGGTTCCCCCCTGTTTATGTACCGCATAACTGTGGTGTTGTCTGTTTTTATCAGCAGCTGTCCTGTAAGAATTAGTATTTGAAGGCTGTCAGAGCATACTGTACAGCTAACATCTCTTTTTGATTGATGTGCAAGAGGATTTGTCCTGGACTCCACTTGCCTTGAATTCATTTGCCTGCCATGTGAGCCCCCCATGCATAGTCTGATGCGTCTGTAGTCAGGATTTGGACGGCGAGGGATTGAGTGTAAGGCAGTCCCTTGTTCTGGTTGCCTGCTTTTGCCCACCAAAGGAACTCTGCCCTTAGACAAGGTATGATAGGAATGACTGTTTCCAGGTCCTGAGAATGTTGGTACCAAATACCACTGAAGTTTCCTCATATGCAGTCTTGCATATGGAATTAGCAGAATGCATGAGGCCATGAACCCTAGGGCTTGCAGTATTTTCCTTGCAGATAGCTGGGTTTTGGTGGCCATTTGTTTGAAGGAGTTGTTCAAATAGACCTGTTTTTCTGGAGTGAGAAATGCCATCTGGGAAGTTGTGTTCAAGCTTGCTCCCAGGAATACAATTATTTGACTGGGTACCACTTGTGATTTTTTTTTCGTTGATGGTGTACCCCAATGAAGATAGGAGTCTTTTTACAAATGCTAGGTGCTGAAGTAGCAATTCCTGACTGTCCGCCTGAATCAGACAATCGTCCAAGTATGGGAAAATTTGGATATTTCTCTGCCTGCAGTATGCAATGGCTGGAGCCAGGCACTTTGTGAATACTCTGGGTGCAGTAGATTAGCCAAAGGGAAGTGCAGAGAACTGATAGTGCATAGAGCCTGCCCTGAAGCGTAGATATTTCCTGCAAGACTCCCCTATGGGGATGTGCAGATAAGCTTCTTTTAAGTCTAGGGTGACTAACCAGGCATCCTTGGCTAGCATAGGAGAAGCTATTGCAGGGTAGACATTCTGAATTTTGGAACCACCAGAAAAGTGTCGAGAATTGATAGATCCAGGATAGGGCACCAAGAGCCCCCTTTTCTGGGCACCAGAAATAATCTGGAGTAGAAACCCTGTCCCATTTGTTGTAGTGGAACAGGTTGAATGACCCTGATATTGAGCAGGGAAAGTACTTGCTTTTGAGCCTCTGTCCACTGGTTTGGAGGAAGGTCTGGAAACCAGCTTGGAGTTGGCAATGAGTGACAGTAGAATCTCTACCCCTGTGATACAATGTTTAGAACCCATCGGTCCTGAATAATGGACATCCAGTTTTTGGCATGAAGGGCAAGTTTTCCTCCTAGGGGCGCAAGTAGTTGGGTAGGGCTGGGAAGGATAATTGTAAAGTCACTGTGAACTTTTTCCATAAGGGGGTGGCTTACCACTCCCTGTTCTTGAGGTGGGAAGACTCCAATATTTAGATCTCTGCATACCCTGAGACTGTAGTCTTGGTGGTCTGGTTCCCCTGTTTTTGGACTGAGAAGTCCTGGAAGGGGCTGGAAAGGACCGGTTTTTAGAAGGCCAATGCCTACTGAATCTAGGTGACTGCACTTATAAGAATTCTTTAACAGTTTGCATAGACTTAGCTTTTTCTTCAATCTTTTTAAGAACCTCTTCTACTTTGGTGCCAAACAAACGGTCTTGATTTAAAGGAGCGTCTAGTAATTTGGATTTGACATGGTCTGGCAAGGTTTGTTCCTTCAGCCAAGCATGCCTTCTCAGTACAGACAGAGTGACTGCAGCCCTGCAAGATGCTTCTATGGCATCAAAGCCACACTGCAAAGTATGCTTGCTAACTTGGTTTGCAGAATGCATTAACTCTTGTAAATCTTTACTTCCTGCACAATCTCGAAATAACACCATTTTTTGTTTAATTAGTTCCATAATATGTTACTGGTACTTCAACATGTGAAACTGACAATTCAATGCCCTGATGGCAAGAGTTGCAGAGGTATATACCTACTTACTCCATCTGTCTAATGCTCTTGAATCCCTGTCTGAAGGAGTAGGGTTTTTGGCTGTAGTAGCCTTAATACCTTTAGTTCCCTGGGAAATGGTCTCTGGATCTGCAGTAGGATTCTTAAAGAGAAATTTGTGAGAACCAGGTACTATGTAGTACCTGTCAGGTTTTCTAGGGGCTGGTGGTAAAGTCTCTGGAGTAAGACTGGATTCCATGAAGACATCATCTACAGCATCCAGGACAGGGGTATAGCTAGAGGCCTGTGCTGAGGCAACTCTAAAATACTCAGAGTCTCTTTTGGACTGAGGATAGTCCTGGCATTCCCAGCGGAAATGCTCTCTTAAAGTATGCAAGGTTTTACTAAAAGGAAAATCCTCTGGTGGGGAATCAGAGGAAATGGATTCTTCTGCATTTGAATCCTCAAATGTTGATAAGGTTATGTCCTGGTAATCAAAAAAGAGGTCATTATTCCCTCTACTCATCACTCATTAGACCCATTATAGAGTACTGCTCCCCTTTTGGTATGTACCTCACAAGACATCTACAAAAACTGGAGAGGCCACAGAAATACCTCACAAAGAGGATTACTGGCCTGAAACAGATGCCTTATGCAGACCGTCTCAAAAAACTCCAGCTTTACTCCGTCGCATATCGCCTAGTCATAGGTGATCTCTGCCTAATATACAAAGCTATGTCAAACCCAGAGTTACTGGACATGCTCCACTTAAAGAAATCCCAATCCCTCTGAACTACACCCTGTAGGGACCTGAACCCTGTGACCACAATAAACAGAACATGGTGGAGGGATAGATTCCTGTCCCAGAGACTTCCCATACTCTGGAACAGACTACCTATGTCAAACTGAGCTCCTCATTAACACTCTTCAAGAAAAATCTTGATGATTGGATGGGAAATAGGAAATTCAACCCGGGGATCACTTCTGTGGCTCTGTTCGACAGGGGCACAGGAAAATAATGTTCTTGGGTGGCAAAAGCCAGGGTACCTTTTTGGCTAGGCTTATATAGGCCCTAGGGCCAATAGCCTAGTACCTACCTATGAACCTATAAGAAAGGTCAGAGTCATCGGACTCCTGGTCTGTAGAATCGGAAAGAAACTCAATCCTTTGTCTCTTAGCAGGGGAAGCCTGGCTTCCCCTAATTAGGGTGATAAGGTATTCAGCCATTCTAAGCATTTGTTTTTGTGGCATGGGAGCTTGAGCATGCGCTTTGGTCGTCAGTTTTCTAGGGGTAGTGCGTACTCTGGGCCTGAGAGAAACTCGGTAGTTTTAGCTGAAAATTAAGTTGTCAGTTTAATGCGAATATCGGTAGGATGGAATACACCCTCAGAAGCCGGTGCCTGAATAGCGGCTCCAGACCCATTCAAGGTAGAGACATCCACAGGTTCCATAGTCGAAGAAGCATCTCGCGGCATACCGGACTCCGAATGGGTCTCAGCAGAGGCCTGCGAATCTGAAGAAGCGGGCATTAGGGGCTGCAAAGGCGCCTCACTGAGTACCAGCAGACTGGCGACTAGCTTAACGGAAGCGTTGTCGGCAGTTTTGGAGCTATGCGGTCTGTCTCTGTCTTTATCTTTACACTTTTTCGGAAGATCGGTAGTCGGATGGCTTATCAAAGCCATTTCGGAATATGGAGAACGAGAGCGAAAGAATTTAACAACAAAAATAGCCCGATGACGAATGGTCCAGGCGTTAAACAAGGCACAATACCAACAGCGGGGGATGTCGTGGTCTGGGCCTAAACAAGTGACATAGTAAGAATGAAAATCTCTGTGAGGTATTTGCTTTCCACAGACAAGACAATTGTTAACTTTTTCTGACATTGGTAAGAGCAAGAAAAAAGAATCCCCAACGGGGTACTTCGCTTTAGAAGACTTCAGGTTTGAAACTCAAAAAATAAAAATTGTAGGTAGTGGCTGACCTGCACTTACGAACTGCTTCTGCTTCGGGCTCCTTCTCGGCAAGAAAGGCTGATGTAATGGTGTCGGCTGCCTGTTTTATACCCCTGACGACCTGACGTCATGGAAGAAGTGACAGCATCTGAGACAGAAATCCCAAGACTCTGGTATTCGGGCCGACTGAGGGCTACCTGCAGGCAAATAACCCATGTGTGATGACTGCAACAGTGAAACACGAAGAACATCTACTGCCTTGAATTACAGCTCTTGTGTCCTGGCCAGAATGCTACAACTCTCTTTCTCAAGTTTACTATATAAATCAATTGGCTTCACTGAATAATGAACTTAGTTTAAAAAAAAATAAATAAATAAAATAAAAAATTCACTGAATAATGAACTTAAGTTATAATGAAAGGAACTGCAGAAGAAGCTGATGTAAGGTGAAGTTTATTTATGCCTAAATAACAAAATGATGCAAGTACATATGGTGCACCTTTGAGAGATTCCCATTTCATTTGTGGCCCATTTTCTCAGAACTGATTATTAAAAAGGTGTAAAACGGAAACTTTTTTTTATACACAGGAGAGCAATTTCAAAGCCCCATGCAGGGGATTTGTTACTTACACTATTTGCTTAATACAAACAACTCCAAAGTTCCATAGCCTCAGAGTATTTCAGCAGTTTTGACACAGTGATAACTCAGACAGGTAACTGATCAAATGTCAGACACACAAAGCAAACACAGCACTTCCCTGTGCCCGGGATCATAAATAACAACTCAATTTTGTTCCCAGTATTTTCATCTTTCACACTAAATATGGAAAAATGGGGTGGCCGCGGTGGTGCAGTGGTTAGCATTACCACCTCACAGCAGGAAGTTCTCCAGTTCAATCCTCGGCTGGGGTGCCTTTTGTGCGGAGTCTGCATGTCCTCCCTGTGGTCGTGTGGGTTTCCTCCGGGTGCTCCGGTTTCCTCCCACACCCCAAAGACATGCTGTAGGTGGATTGGACACTCTAAATTGGCCCTAGGTGTGAGTGTGTGCATGTGTGTGCCTTCTGTGGAAGGTTGGGCGCCGGGCTGGCAACTTGACACCGTAAAACACCACGGCCAATCATGAGTGGACAGGTGATCCACTGTGGTGACCCGTAACCGCGAAAAGCCAAAAGAAGAAGAAGACACCAAATATGGAAAAATAAATAAAGGCATGTGGAAGGGATATCCAATGCAATTTTGTCCTTAAAACTCAGCATTAAAGACACTGCCAATTCAATGTTTTCTTTCAATTAATTAACTTCTGATGTGCTTGAGCATCCATATTTTTCAGACTTGTCTGATAGCCATCAGCTGACATTATGTGTTTAGAATGCAGCTACTTAAATTATATTGTTATGATTCAACTGATTTGTCATCTTGTTTTATTGCCATCTGCAATTATTTTACTATGGTATGCCTAGATTTTACATTTCTGTAACCAGTAATCAACTTTCATCTTGTCAACTTGCTTCACATCTAGGCTCTTGGCTTTTTAGTCAATTTGTACTTCATTTAAATAGCCATCTAATATATCCCATTTAACCTACACTATTTTGTTCTTTTTTAAAACTTCTTGTGATTTCTTATGTTTTCGGACTTATTTACTATTTTCAAAACATACCATGTCTAATTATAAGCATATTTATAAGTATACGTGTGTGTGTGTGTGTGTGTATTTATATATATATATATATATATATATATATATATATATATATATATATAGATGCAATTTTTAAGAGCAAAAACTTAATGAGTTTAATGCTTTTTACTAATGTAAAAAAGCAAATGCTCATACAAGTGAACATTCTTTTTAATGGTGGTTTTTGCCAGCAACTTTTTTGTTTGAGATCATGTTCCAGCAGCACTGCTGTGCGATCTCAGAGCTGGTACATATACAGTTAGCAGGGGGTGAAGGGGGACTTGCCCCATGAAAAAAAAAAATATTTTCAGTTTGCACTGTATTCGATCATGTTAGATTATTGCTTATTTTATGTTCTCTCTTTTGAGCATTCAGTATTTGATGAGACAATCATATTTAAGGTGAAAGGACCTTTACATGAAGCGGCTCTCTACAATTAAACAAAAAGAGACACTGGTCTTGCCCTAAGGCTTTCTCAGTATCAATGTGGGATTTAGTAAAAAACTCCAACTACCAAATTGACATAGTAGTGTAGAATCTCTTCCCAAATTAATCAGCACAAAGCAAACATATACCAATGAACTCAAAACAAACAAAAATAAAAATAAAAGAGCAAGCTTTGGCAATGCCCCTTTCACTTTCAGTCAGAGATTAGGAAAAAAGCCTAGACAAGACATTCATCACGTTCAGGTACAGCTAGGGACACAGTGGACCTGAATTAAGATAAGGGCAAGGATAAATGGCTGAATACTTGAACAAATATTACTAAGGAATGGGAAAGTTCAAGGGTATGAGAAGTATACATTATAGGATAGACTTAACACAGAATGTATGACCCCTATGGTGGATTATACTTTTAACTTTTACCAAAGATATAAGCATGTAAAAGTTTCACATTACTCTTCATGATCTACTACAGGCCTCAGTTTAACAGCAGTGTTTGAACAAGTATCAAAGAGAAACAGCTTTAAAAACATATCTGGAACATGTTTTTTTCTACAAACTCTTAAAGTATATTTTTAGTGAAAACAACAGAAGTAACAGCATCAGCAAGATGGATTCAACTACTGCATGACTGTTTTTTCTTCTTCTGCTGTCTAGAGCAGTCAGCTCAGTGGATTAAAGAGAAAAATCCCTCACTATGCCGCAGATGACTTCAGTTAGCAGGTCGAGTGCTGAAGTAGCTAGCATGCACTAATGACGAATGTTTATTACTGGATGCCGTTAAGTTGCTAAATCTGTCTCACAGTAAAAACTTCACAAGAGAGCTTAGTCAGACTTAGAAGGTTCACCACTTCCTGTGTCAGTAGCAAAGAATCACAATGCTGCTTAAAAACATTCAGTTTCTTGTGCTGAAAGCACACAAAGTTGGAGAACAGCAATCAGACTTATTAAAGGAAAAATGGGATATTTATTATTGTTATGCTAAGTTTATTGACTTTTTGTTTAATTTAAATCATTTGAATGCTTAAAACTAAACACTTCACAAATTAATATAACTGATGAGCGTTAAAACCATCAGAAGTGATTTAAAAAAGAGGCAAATCACGATTTAGCTGAAACTCAAATAAAAAAAATTGAATTTTAAAGTTGGTGTAAGTACCTCTGTCAGGTTCACAATAGACCATCCTAAAAATATGGTATCTCAGGGACTTCTACTAAGAGAGCTCTTCTTGCAAGCATGCAATATGGAAGATTGCTGACTCTAATGGACATGGGCAAGAGGGGATAATTAATTCCTGCAAGATGTCTCAAACTGGACTTTCAGAACAACAGTAGTTCGGAACCTGAACAGTCTTGTGGGCATCAGCAACTCTTTCAGATGAGAAGGTTAAGAGACTGTGTAGGACCCAGTAGGTGAGATATTCGGCTGGAACTAGCAACATCACATACCCCACAGAATAGGTATGACTTGACACATTTCAGGCTTTCCAGACACAAGCCTGGCAGCAGAATTTTGCACCTACTGTAGGTTGGCCAAGTCACCTCTGAAAATCTTGGGTAAACAGCATTGCAATAATCGAGATGGGACTATGAACATAAGAACTTCCAGCTGATTTCCCTCACCTACATCACTGACTAATTGAGAGCAGTGGAACAGGAGAGGACAGACTGAAATCAGCACACACATTTTCTGTGTGTTTGGGACTTTTATATATGTGTATATATCTGTTTTGTGTGTGTGTGTGTATTGTAAAACAGTGCAAGAAACTTCTCTGTGTGGAAGTTTTTCAATTCTCGTGTCTAATCACTACATATTAAAAAGCAGAAAAAAAATCATAAAATGGTAGTAGATAGCACACTTTAAAATGTCCTAAATCAAAAAAATAAAAAAACTTACTTTGAAATACTATATAGACTTATTAACTCTAGTAGGTATTCAGAAGTAATCCAAGCATGATAGTCTGTTTCCAGTCGAAAATCCTTTATTAAGTACACAGACAAGAGATCCAAAGAAAAGAAAAAATCAAATGTAATAGCGGCTAAAAAAAGAATGGAAAAATGCCTTCACAGGAAAAATACACTTTATTAAAACACAACTGGTAAGCACTTTCGTTCTAACAAGAACTTTATCAGACCAAGTTGCATATTCAATTAAACAGTCCATACATACCAAAGATTTGGCAGTTTTGAATCATACTAATCAAATAACTGTTTACAAATTTTCTATAATTGATCAAGTTTTAAATCATGAATCCAGATGGGGCGTGGAAGTGGATTTAGACTGGAAAGAATATTGTTGGCAGTTAAGGCTCAATGTCTGTGTTTATCATGGGATATAGGATAGAGAAAATTTTAAAATTGTTTTAAAAAGGAAAGGGTTAAAACACTGTAAATGACTAAGTCATGTGACTTTTACCTTGGGTATATATGGACTGTTTAATTGAATATGGAACTTGGTCTGATGAAGTTCTTTTTAGAATGAAAGAGCTTACCAGTTGTGTTTGCATTTTCATAAAGTATACTTTTGCTGTGAAGTCATTTTTCTATTCATTTTTAGCCGCTTCTAGATTTTATTACTTTTTATCTGCTGAAGTTTTAGTCTTTATTTAAAACAAAAAGCAGAATGATAGTTTCATCCCAAACTTTCTGACTATATATCTGTTATCAGGTATGGGAGTGGTTATTTTTGTTATTAAAGTGTATTGGTATACATGTTAATGACAACACTACAAAAGTTATTTACAGGGCACAGTGCAACTAATGTGGTACATTTTATGTGGGTAAGACTACAAATAAACTTAAGCGTAGGACTTCATGTCATCTGGCAGAAATTTGCTCTGGTTGTAAAAACAATGCACTAGCCAAACACCTTTCTCTCCATACAAGACACACAGGTTTTAAGTTCCAGATATTTGATTGCACAGACATGGGTGATCTTGAAGGTGATATCCTGAATGCACTGGAAAAATGTGAACTCATACAGCAATTAAAGCTGAACTCTTTCAGAAAGCCTGGACTAAATTACTACTGTTCACTTAAAAGTGTACTGAAACTTAGAAAACTGCCACATTGTTTACAGGACTAATTTTATTTTATTTTTCCACTATCCTTATTTATCCACTATCATATTTTTCCAATTTTCCATGATTATGCCATGGTAAACAATATTTAACAGTAGTGTATAATATGTTTAAGTCATCACATCTCATTTAGCTTAAATATAGAGTACTTTTTCCCACTTCATTGCAAGTGATTTGTAATAGCAACACTAGCTAATTATTCCTTAATTGCCACACATTTTTTAGTTAATAGTTTTTTTATTTAATTTATATTGGGTTATTAATTTATTTATTATTTTTAAGTATTGATTTTAGTGCTATTTTATATGGAGTGTTCACTACTTTTATAAGGACACAATGTTTTCTGTCCCACACTGGTCAGCACTGATGGTACATTTCCTGGTTTAAACTTACTCATTCAATGTACATATTAAGTTTGTATTCTTGTTTTAATTTTGGTTTGCTGCTTTGTTTTTTTTACTATACATTATTGGTTAGTTTTACTAAGATTTTTTTTGTAGATATATATTTTTAGGGTTCTTGTACACAGACCTGAAGGGAGGGACAAAAGCAATCTTTGTCAATAATTTATGGAAATAGATTATGTTTTAGACAACATATTTTTTCTGGAGGCTAAAACATATAGATTTTTTGACTGCCAAATGGTCTAATGTTTAAATATTTCCAACCATACATTACAATATCTTTGATAAATTCACAGACTTTGTTTAATAATAATCTGTTTAGTAAGAAGGACCACATCATCATTATTTTTTTTAATTTTATTTAAAGTGCATAAGGTTTAAATTATTAGGACATTTAGTAAGTAGGACAGTACCAGTTTGAATATCACATTGATAAGGACAGGGGAAGGGATATGAATTTGATAACATGTATAACAATATACTTTGTTTTACAACAAAATAAAGCACTCCTGTACTTACTAACAGGTATATTGTCAGAAAGTTTGGGATGAAACTATCATTTATTTTTGTTCCATTTGGATCACTTGTCTGTGTGCTTAATAAAGGATTTTCGACTGGAAACAGACTGTCTACCCTGCTTAGATTACTTCTGAATACCTACTAGAGTCAATAAGTCTGCATAACATTACAAATATTTCAAAATAAGTTTTTATTTTTTAGGACATTAAGTACTTGTACTACCATTTTATAATTTGTTTCTGTTTTTTAATATATAGTAATTAACTAGACATACAGAAATTGAAAAACTTCCACACAGAGAAGTTTCTTACACTGTTTTTTTGGACACACTATACTTGTACAGTGGGTTGTTTGAGACTTAAGGGATACCAAGCAGATTACTCGTTTCTTATATGTGTATTGTACAGGCTATTAGAATAACTGCCTCTTTTACTGTTTGGAATGGTGAGTGACAGGTTAAGGTCTCACAGGATTATACAAAATAAAGAGTAGTGAACTATATTAAGAAACGGAGACTGCAAAAATATATGCACAGGTAGCACATCTGGAAATAAATGAACATGTGAATTTGATAAAGAAAGGATTTCAGGATGGTTATTCAACGGAATATATGGGACAAAGAAAAAGGAGAGTACTTACATTAATTGCTAGAGGTTCCCCAGTACAGATAAAAGAGGGGGGGGGGACAACAACAGCAGATTTATGGTAGTAAGGGGCTACTGGCAAGGGAGGAGGATTACTCTGACATGTATTTATATTCCACCTAACACTGCTACAATGAAGCTTAAGAAAATTCTGGGTGATAATAACCATACAGAATATTATATTCATAAAGGTGCAGAAAGTATTCTGAACTAAGCCAACAAGCGAATGGAGAAAGGAGATTCTGCCGATATGGATGACTGCAATTAGGGATACAAGACAATAGGCAACAGGGGGTTGAAATTTATTGGAGAAAACTGGCAAAAGAACCAGGGATAGAATGGGAGGAGGCCAATAATTTATTTGGACTGCAGGCTAGAGACTGCCTTCCCTATCAAAGACTGATATCTGAGTATATGCAGAGAGAAAGAAATAGGGGGATCCTAAGTGAAAGACCAGCACTGGTAGACTTTTTAGTAGAATGTAGAACAGAAGCTGCAGTTAAAGGATGATTAGTAGAGCATACAATATATTTGAATCAATCAGAGGAGGTTAGAAAGGACTAGGAAGTGTGAGTGTATAAGCAATTCACAAAAACAATGGAGGGATATATGTATTTCTCCCAAACTTAAGAAATTCTAGAAGACTTAGGATCTTTGCTTGGAAGTGTTTACACAGCCATTTTTATACCTCAAGTAGAAGCAAAGAATTTTTCCTCAGGTAGACAGCAAATGTTGGAGGTGTGATGGTGAAGAAAAGGATACTTTCTGGGAGTGTAATGAGTTAGCATACTTACGATTCCTTGCGGACTGCCATGTCAGAGAAACAGGATCAGCAAATTGGTGTAACTAAAGAAATTATTATTTTTGCGCTAGGATACAAAATTGAAATTGCCTAGCCATAGTAAGGCCTTGCTGAGTCTAATTAGGGTGGTTATCAAAAAAACAATTACTAGAAAATGGAAATCAAAGTTTAAACCAGCTTTACTAGAAGTAGTGAATATAGTAACAGAGATAAAACAACTGGAACTGGGATCTTTAGAAAAGAGAAGGAGCAAATAAAAAATGGAATTGTGGGAACAATACAGACAGAGGAGAAACAAGGTTTAAAAGAAGGCAGGATTTGAATGACTTTGGTAATGTTTCACTACATAAATTATAAGTGATGTACAATGTCTGCAACTAAAATGATGTCATTATGGTTTATTTTCATTTATATAAATGCATGATTGAATATGTCATATCTGATAACTTAAAATATATTTCTTGTAAAAAAAATAAAAAAAAAACGGCAGGAAAATTCTGGAAGAACTAATCAGCTTTCAGCAGGGAATACTACTTACAGGTGGGGACTGGAATTTGATTTGAAACAGTGAGGATGTACATCAGGATCCTAGAAGGAAAATATAACAAAAGAGGGGAAATTTTTTGAAGAAACTTATGAAAATATTTGGTATGGAAGATGTGAATTCAGTAGGGGGAGCTCAGAGAGAATTTACATATTATTCCCCAATGTGCAAAAAAGTGGGTAGGCTAGACAGAAATTATATTTCACAGGAACGTGCACAACTGAAAGATTGATATGCATCCGATAACCATTTCAGATCATGCACCAATAATAACTAAAACAAAAAAGCAGGGTAACAAAATAAACACTGGCACTTCCCCACCTATCTGTTAAACAGAGAAGAATTTAAGGAATTGGTAGTGGAAATTATTTGGGAGTTATTAGGGAAGACAGTAATTTCTTCAGAAAATATAGCTAGGAAGTTGGAGAAAATGAAAGTGAGTTTAAAAATAGGGTATAAACAAAAAGGAAAAGTGATATGGTTAAGAACGAACAAGAATTATTTACAGGAACTAACAATGTCTAAATAAAATACTGCAGAATAGGGGAATGTCACAGAACAAGAAAAGGTACAGTGGATATGAAAAGTGTACATATCCCTGTTAATGTACCAGGTTTTTGTGACAGAAAAAATGAGACCACAATAAATCATTTCAAAACTTTCCCACCTATAACCTGTACAATTCAATTGAAAAACAAACAAATATGTTAGGGGAAAAATATAAAAAAATAAAAAATGGACAATAAGCTGGTTGCATAAATGTGCACACCCTTAAACTAATACTTTGCTGAAGCACCTTTTGATTTAATTACAGCATTCAGTCTTCTTGGGTAGGAGTCTATCAGCATGGCACATCCTGACTTGGCATTCTTTGCCCACTCTTCCTTGCAAAAAGCACTCCAAATCTGTCAAGATTGCGAGGGCATCTCTTGTGCACAGCCCTCTTCAGGTCACCCCACAGATTTTCTATTGGAATTAGGTCTGGGCTCTGGCTGGGCCATTCCAAAACTTTAATTTTCTTCTGGTGAAGCCATTCTTTTGTTGATCTGGATGTATGCTTGGGGTCACTGTCATGTTGAAAGGTGAAATTCCTCTTCATCTTCAGCGTTCTAGCAGACGCCTGAAGGTTTTGGGCCAAAAGTGACATATTTGGAACTGTTCATAATTCCCTCCACCTTGACTAAAGCCCCAGTTCCAGCTGAAGAAAAGCAACCCCAAAGCATGATACTGCCACCACCATGCTTCACCATGGGGATGGTGTTCTTTTAGTGATGCGAAGTGCTGTTTTCGCGCCAAACGTACCTTTTGGAATTGTGGCCAGAGAGTTCAACCTTGGTCTCATCAGACCATAACACATTTTTCCACATGCTTTTAGGAGGCTTGATGCATTGTTTTGCAAATTTTAGCTGGGCCTGGATGTTTTTCCTGTGTAAGAAAAGGCTTCTGTCTTGCACCCCAACCCCACAGGCCAGACATATGGAGTATATGGGAGATTGTTGTCACATGTAGTACACAACCAGTACTTGCCAGAAATTTCTGCACCTTCTTCAGTGTTGTCGTAGGTCTCTTGGCAGCCTCCCTGACCAGTTTTTGTCTTCTCTTTTCATCAATTTTAGAGAGGCATCCAGTTCTTTGGAACGTCACTGTTGTCCCATATTTTCTCCACTTTCTGATGATGGTCTTCACTGTGTTTCATAGTATATCCAATGCTGTGGAAATTTTTTTGTACCCTTCTTCTGACTGATACCTTTCAACAATGACATCCCTTTGATGTGAACCATGGCTTTTGCTGTAGCAGGCAACTTAGTAAATGTCAGGAAAATCCTACTAGGACAGCTGAACTTTATTTGGGGTTAATCAGAGTCTCTAACTGATGGCAGGTGTGTACCCAAGAAGACTGAATGTTGAAGTACCTTTTGCTTTAAATACAGCAAAGTATTAGTTTAAGGATGTGCACACTTATGCAACCAGCTTATTGTACATTTTTTTTATTTTTTAAATTTTTTCCCTAACAGATTTGTTTTTCAATTGAATTGTACAGGTTATAGGTCACATTAAAGGTGGGAAAAGTTTTGAAATCATTTATTGTGGTCTCATTTTTTATATCACAAAACCTGGCAATTTAACAGAGGTGTGTACACTTTTTATATCCACTGTATAACTACAGAGTGTTAAAAAGAAAATAAGGGAGTACCTGGATAATATGCACAAGTTTAGAAAGACTGCTGTTAAGCAACTTTTTTTTTGATAATAACCCCAAAGCACAAAAGCTTTTGGCACAATGGTTCAGGCAACAGAAAGTAGTATGGGATGTTGCCAAACGTAGGGAGCCTATAACAAGGAAAATAACCAGAGATTCTGTACAGGTACTGGAAATGTTTCAGGAAATTTTAATGAAATCTGTATAAAGCATATAAATGTGAAAAAAAAGTACAAATGGAAATCTTTACGGAATAATTAAATATGTCAAGTTAGAGGTAGATGAGGCTCAATTATTAACAGTTAGGATAGGAGGAGATGAAATAAAAATGATGAGGTACAATTAATCTACATAAAGTTTCTAGGAGCAAAAGGCATTCCTGTGGAACTTTAGAAGCTAGGAGGGAAGAAAGTGATAAAGATCTGGAAGGTTTTGTTTCACAGTATTTTAAAAAGAGGAGAAGCACCAACATCCTGGAAGAAAGCTGTGGTGGCTGTAGCACCTAAAAATGGAAAGGACCCATCAGATCCAGCCTCATATAGGCCCATTTTGATTCTAAACCACAATCATAAAATGTTTATGTCTATAATGGCTAAAAGAATGGCAAAAGTGATGCCAAAAGAAGAAGTTATGTACTCACCATAATGTTCCATGTTTGTAGTCCATCTCACCCTTCATTCTTACATATGGGTTCGGAGCTGATCCTCAGCTCCGACTCTGTCTATTTACAAGCTGGAAGACTTCTGGTTGGCTCGTCGCTAGATAGGTACCCCATGGTGCACCAGTACAATCCCCAGATCTTGCTTGCTGCTAACTATGAGAAATAATAGGTACAGAAAGAAGCCAATACTAAAAGGTCTCCATAAATAATAACATTTTTCTGTCCCCAGGTACTTCCAGGATGGGGATAGGAGGGTGGGGGTAGGAGGGTGGGTTCGTAAGAATGAAGGGTGAGATGGACTACAAACATGGAACGTTATGGTGAGTACACAACTTCTTTATGTTCTGTAGTCTTATCTCACCTTCATTCTTGCATATGGGACAGCATCCCTAGCGCCTCATTCTTGGGTGGCTCAAGGAAAAATACTCCTGAGTACCATGGAACCAAAGGATGCTCTACCCCTGGAGGTTAAGTCCAATTTGTAATGAGTAATAAAAGTGTGAGGGGTAGCCCACATAGCTGCTGCACAAATATTATGAAGTGGGACCCTGGCTTGAAAGGCTGCAGAGGTAGACTGAGATCTGGTAGAATGAGCCTCGATTTTAAAGGGCAAAGGTCTATCCTCAGAACTGTAAACGTAATCTATGCAGCTAGAAATCCAATTAGAGAGAGTTACTTTGGAAACTGGTAAGCCCAACCTGGATTCGGAGAAGGAAATGAATAATTGATCTGATTTCCTGATTTCTTTAGTCCGGTGCAAATAAAAAACGTAATTGTCTATGGACATCCAGCTGGTGAAACCTGCATTCAGCTGTGTTGGAGTGATTTGGAAAGAACACCGGGAGTTCTATGGATTGATTCAAAGTGGCATGGGAAAAGACCTTGGGGATTAGTACGAAGGGACACCCTGTCTTTGTGAAAAATCAGATAAGGGGGTTTTACAGACAATGCTTGCAACTCTGACACCCATCTGGCCGACATGACAGCCACCAGAAACAACACCTTCCAAGACAAGAATTTCAAAGAGGATGAATGAGAAGGCTCAAAGGTTCATTTGGATAACAAAATTTAAATCCAATGAGGCCACAGGTTCTTGGACGGGGGGTCTTAAAGTGGCACCTTTAAGGAAGTTTTTGCACAGCTTATGTGACATCAGATTAGAATCTGGAAAACCTACATGAAAATTTGAAATCACTGCCAATTTAACTCTGATAGTAGCCGCAGATCCTTCGTGAAAAAGCTCAAGGAATTCCAAAATCACTGGAATGGAGGCAGTGTAAGGGTCAACATTCATTTTCTCTACCCAGATAGAGAATCTTCTCCATTTACTGGAATATAGTCTCCTAGTGGAAGGTTTATGAGAAGACGTAAGGATATGAGTCACGGAGGGTGAGAAGTCGTGAAACTTGACTAGGGATGGAACTGGAGCAGCTACGCTGTCAAACTGAGGGTGTGTAAGGAGGGATGAAGTGAACCTGACATGTGAGTCAACAGATCTGGAACTGTGTCCAGAATCCAAGCATTGTCTAGGAGAAGAGGCCCGAGAAAGGGGAACCAAACCTGATGAGGCCAGTAAGGAGCAATGAGGATGTTTGCTTCCCAGCCATTTCGCTTCTTGAATAACCTTGGGAATAAGAGGAAAGGGAGGAAAAGCATACAGGAGACCTAGGGGTCAATCGTGTACAAGTGCATCTCTCGGGGACTCCCCCGGAGGGGGGGATGAGGGAGAAGTAGCTGCTGCTTTTGGCATTGATTGGACTGGCAAAGAGGTCGCAGCAAGGCTGTCCCCCATCTGCGAAAAATCTGTTCTGCTGTTTCCTGTTTCAGAGACCACTCGTGAGGCATCAAAACTGCCCTGCTGAGCTTGTCGGCTATCACACTGGTCATCCCTGGAATGTGCGCTGCCACCAGAAAACGCTGGGAAAATATCACCCATTTCCAAACTAGCGTGGCCTCTCGACAAAGTGGGTAAGATTTGGTTCCACCCTGTTTGTTGATATACCATACTACCGACATGTTGTCTGATTGTATTGCAATAGTCCCCAGAGGTAGAAGGCTGTAAAGTGCTTGCAACGCCAGGAACACCGCCCTCATCTCTAGAACGTTGATATGCAGATGAGCCTCATGATCTTGCCATGTGCTTTGGACAGTCCTGCCGAGATAATGCCCCCCCACCCTGTCAGGCATCCGTTGTCACAGTGGCAACGGGTTGGTGAGGAACAAATGCAGCGCCCGTGGTTAGCTGATTGGGTAGTGTCCACCAAAGGAGGTCCTTCTTGCAAGATTCTGTCAGCAGAATGTGATGAGATAATGGTAGGTGCTGAAAGGACCATTGGGATGACAGGAGCCACTGAAGAATTCTCATGTGTAGCCTGGCTAGTGGCATTAATAGTATGGTGGAAGCCATGGTCCCTAGGAGCTGCAGAATAATCTTGGCTTTGACCTTTCGTAAGGGGAGAAGACGCTGAATCCGAAGAACCAGATTCTGTGCCCTTTCGGCAGGAAGACGAGCCAACATGTTTACTGTGTATCTCTTCGCCTATAAAAATCACAGATTGAGAGGGCAATAAGGCAGATTTTTCCCAATTAATAGAAATTCTCAGCTGGGCACAAAGCTGAACAGTAACGTCCCTGGTCTGAAGTAGTAAGATGCCTGCTGGGGGCGGTCAGGAGCCAGTCGTCCAGATACGGAAACACATGGAATCCTCGACGTCTCAGGTGAGCTGTCACTACTGCCATACATTTGGTCAACACCTGGGGCTGTGGTGAGACCAAAGGGCAGAGCACGAAACTGGTAGTGACTGGGTCCCAGCCAGAAGCGTAGAGGACTCCTCGATGCCCTGTCCATTTTTATTTATTTATTACATATTTTTATGTGGTAGTAGGCGTCTTGAAGATCTACTAAGCACATTCAATTGTCTTTCCCTAACAATGGGAGTATAGACTGCAATGCCACCATCTGGAACTTGTCCTTCTTTACTGATTCATTCAGTCTGCTGAGGTCCAGAATGGGCCTCCAGTTCCCTGTACATTTTGGCACTAAAAAGAAACTGGAGTAAGTTCTGGATCCTATTTGGTCTGCTGGGACGGTTTAGATGACTCTTTTTGGCAGCAACTTGTTGACCTCCACAGTTGCCTGATCCCTGTGATTGGGTGGAACATCTGGGATCTTCTTGGGAATAAAAGGTGGAAGAGAAAAGTGTATGACATAACCTCTAGTAATAATTCTTTGTACCCACTTGTCTTGAGTGATACCCAGCCAGGCTTCTGGATACAGAGAAATGCAACCCCTGACCAGCCCCAGAAAAGCACAGTCGGGCCCCACATCAGGAGTGCTGGTAAGGCCAGCCCCGAAAGGAATCACGACCTCCCTGATTTTGTGGACCGCCCCTGCCTCTAGGGAGACGTCTACCATTTCCTCCTCCTCATCTGCCTCTGAAGGAGGAGTCACCCTGTGCCTCCTGGAAAAACCTCTGGGACTTCTTGAGCCACATCTTACCGCCCCCTTTGACCCTTAGGGTACGGTCTAGAGGAAACAGTAAAACGTACTCCTGTCGAAGGGGGCATTGGTAAAAGTAGACTTGAACGTTTCAGCAAAGTTATACAAACGCATCCTGAACCTGCTGCACTACTCGCTCCATCGGCTGCATACGAAATAAGCCGCAAGGAAGAGTTGACGATAGAGTTCAAGGTGGACAAATGGGCAGAAACCTTGTCAGGGACTCCCCTCAGTACATGTACCTTGTAAAGAATCTACTAACTCTTTAAGGAGATCTCTCTGAAGCCTCGTGAAGTGAGTAAGGTAGTTCAGCGATCTAAGGGTAAATGCCGCTGAAGAAAAGATACGCTTCTCATATCTGTCCATCATTCGAGACTCCTTATTCAGCGGATGAACAGAAAAAGAAGTCTCAGCTAGCTCCTTCTTAGTGGTCGCCACCACCACCATGGCATTTAAGGGAACACGTTTAACAAAAAATCTTTTCCTGGAGGGGCAGAAAGAAACTTGCTCGGTCTCCTGGGGACTGGCTCCATGGCATTAGGAGTATCCCGCACCTTTCGACTAACTAGATCCATCAGTTCGAAGGGTGGAGACACCCAAGAGGCTGAAGGTTGGGAACCGAAAGCCTTCAGGTACACCAACTCCTCATCAGATGGGGTGACAGTGGGTCAGTCACACCTCTGTTTAAGGATTTCCAGGATGTCTACGAAGAAGACATCACAGGACGACTTGAGGGACCCTTCCGACTCCTCGAGGTCAGAGACTCATCCTGGGAGTCTACATGCTTCCTCTTACATGTTCTCTTCCATGGGGGCTCTTCAGAATGACATTCCGGGGAGGTCTCAGAAGAGTGGGGGCCACCAGCCGGTGGCTCCTACGGCTGAAGGTCTCTGCTGTCCATGGAGGGAGTAGGAGCTGAGTCATTAGTAGGTGCTATGGGGGAAGAGTGCCGGTACCTCTGGTAGGAGCTGACGATCGGGACAGCACACTCATCATCTCGAATGCCGACCTCTCTGGCTCCGAAGACCTCCCCGGCTCCGAGGAGACCGAGGTTGCCGTCGGCTCCACAGCCATCGGCTCCAAGATAGATATAGGGTCCGAACTCACCCTAGCCAATCCACCGAGAGGAAGACTCGAAGCCGAAGAGGTTTGGTTCCAAGCATCCCTGTCGGGGCTGATGGGGGAGCTTCGGCCCCTACACACTACGGACAGTGCCAAGAGTTTCGGAGCAGAACTCTGCTCCGAAACAGCTACAGGGGGAGCTGGAGTCAAAGGTTCCACCAGTGGTACCAAACGCTATGACTCGGAAAGACCAGCATGGCTTGGAGGAGGAATGATTGCAGAGAGATGAACGGACTCAAGTGGCTCCAGAACCGACTGGGTCGGAGCCAACAACAATTTAGGCAAAGCCGAAGACTTCAACAGTCTCAGCACTACCCTCTCAACATCTTCTTCCAATAAACTCCTGAAGACCTGGATGACAGAGTAGGAGAGCGGGATCTCTGAGGTATCGGAGATTTCAATATAGAGGAGGCCGGTAGAGGATCCATATACCGGCTCTGTGAAATAGTCTCAATGGTTTCCGTGGTTGGCTCTGAAATACTTGGAACTGAACCTGTAATCACCATACTGCTCTCAGTTGGCACAGAGGTCTGTGCAGCCGATGAGACAGTGGACTTGTCTGGTTTGGTGATTTTAAGAGGTGGATCTGAGGCACCAGCCGGTGCCATGGAGGGCCTCTTAGAGGACTTAGACTTTCCCTTAGTAGATTTAGAAGAGGAGGAAGCGCTGGACAGATTTTCCTCAAAGGAAGGTTTAAAAAGACCTTTTAGGATGAGCTTGTTTTTCCTCTCTTGCAACAACCTAGGACTAAAAGCATGGCAAAATAAACAGGTCTCCTGTAAATGGATGCCCCCCAAACAGTAAGCGCAGTTACCATGACCATCCGTTATGGACATTTTTTGAGAGCACTTGATACATTTTTTAAACCCAGATGGCTTATGATCCTTACTCTCTTTAGACATTCTCACAGAATGGGCACAAGTACACAGAGAAGGAGGAGGACTAGGTCCTCTAATTTAAACGGACCTAGCCCGGGCAGGAAAGGAAACGAAGAAACTAGGTCTTCCAACTAAAACAGACCTAGAAAGTTACAGTAAGGATAGAATTTCACACACTCAAACAGTAATATCAGCAAAACAAGCGGGAATCCGCAAAAACTCAGACTAATGACAAGAAATAACAGAACTACGTTCTGTTAACAATGATAGCAAATCCAACAATGCTAACAAATGAACAAGTGGGAAACTGCCAAAACTAGACTAGCCTATTAACAACACACAGTCTAACAAAGCGCAAAAGGCGCCTACAACTACTAAGTCTATGAATACATGAAAACCAGCATACAAGATACCAATACCAAGTCAAAAAAGGCCAAATTCCAAAGACTGCACCAAATGGCGCAAGTATAAAGCTAACTACACTAATAGCAACTATGCTAACTGACTAACAATAAACAGTAACAGTTTTTTTCTATTTTAAACTAAACAGAGCCAAAAATTTTGGAAAAAGGTTTAAGTAAATGCAACACTTGGCCAGAGCCAAAGAGAAGCACAACCAAACTCGTCGACACAGCAAACAAGATCTGGGGATTGTACTGGTGCACCATGGGATACCTATCTAGCCATGAGCCAACCAGAAGTTTTCCAGCTTATAAATGGGCCGAGTCGGAGCCGATCCCATATGTAAGAATGAAGGTGACATAGGACTACAGAACATTTGATATTTATGGATCAATGTGTTTTGTGAAGTGGAGGCAAACATTTGATAATATTATCAGAACAATGATGATCCAGAGTGAAGTAGAATGTAAAAAAAAAATGACTGTTGTTGGTGAGTCTTGATGCAGAGAATGCATTCGACAGAGAAAGCTAAGATTTTAAAAGTAGGGCAATGCGAGTGTTTGCATTCCCTAACACAATAAACTTTTTGGTTTGTCCTTCTGTATTTTCAGGAGGACTTTGTGAATCAAGAGAGGAGAGATTGGAGGTGAAAATTAAAGTGTGAGAGTGTGTGTGTGTGTGTATATATATATATATATATATATATATATATACACATACACACACACACACACACACACACACACACACACACACACACACACACAGAGAGAGAGAGAGAGAGAGAGAGAGAGTGGGGTTCCTCTCTGATCAGATCTGTTTGAACAGACCTCTTTCCCCTTTATTTGTGTTTAATTTAAAAAATGCTGGCAAAGAAAAGGGACCCAGAAATTCAATGATACAACTGGTATGGTAATGAAGAAAAGTTGCCATTAATGCAAATGATAACATTTTGCAGCTGATAAAACCAGAAAAAGGACATTTTCAGTGTTGTGGACAATTCTGAGACAGTTTTGAGCTTTTTTTTGAAGATAAAACAAAAGCAATAGCTGTAAACTATGTACCCACACATGAATTGATTCAGCAATACCCATATTTATGGGGACATGATAAAATGAAGTACTTAGTAATATGGGTTAAAAGGATTCTGTTAAGGCAGCTAAGGATATCTGGAAGAAGACTAAACAAAAGATAATACAAAAAATGAGAAAAAGCTCAGTTTTACAGATATGGATAGCAAGACACAAGCAGTGAAAATGTTTTTAGTCTCTAGTTTTATATACAGGTTGGGCATATTTTTATCAACCAAAGGAGAAGTTGTGGATAGCAATTAATAAAGAGTCAAAGGATTTTATCAGGGAGTAGAAGAGGGCAAGTGTCAAGTGGGATAAGCTGATCCTTTCAACAGAACAAGGTTGTTTGGGATTACCTAATTTGAAGGGGTATTTCTGAGATACACAGCTAAGAGTCCTATACAGAGCCCAAGCAGAAAGCTATAATTCAAAGTGGTAAGGGACGGTCATGAAATGTGTGGGGGCTCAATAAATAAGGAGACACTGTGGTTTTGGATGCAGATTCTTAAGGAGAATAACAGCAACATATAACATTATATTCATAAAGTACGAGAAAGTATTCTAAGAACTAAACCAAGACCGGAATGAAGAAAGGAGATTCTACCAATAGGAATGACTGCAATTAGGGATACAGAGAATAGGCAAGGAGGACTTGGAATTTACTGGAGAAAGCTGGCAAATGAACCAAGGTAATGGATGTAAATAGTTAGAGAGGGAAAAGTAAATAGAATGGGTGGTGGCCAAGAATACATTCACACTGCAGGCTAAAGATTGGCTTCCCTATCAAGGATGGATGTCAAGAGTACAGGCAAAGAGAAAGGTATCGGGGATCATAAGTGAAAGGCCAGCAATGGTAGAGTTTTTAGTAGAACTTAGAAGAGAAGCCGCTGTTAAAAAAGGGATAAATTAGTAGGGCATATAAAACACTGCATGACAACTATAGGAATCAATAAGAAGTGGTTGGAAAGGATTAGGAAGAAAGACTGGAAAAGCAATTCACAAAGAAACAATGGGAGGATAAATGTAAAACTTCCAAAAATGCAACAAAGTCTAAAAGATTTAGGATGTTTGCTTGGAAGTGTTTATATATTTCACACCCCAAGCAGACTCATTATTCCTCAAGTAAAAAATAGTTGTGCAAGAACTTACCATAACCATAGATGTCCTTCTCTTCCATGTTGCAGTATTCTTAACCTTAGGGAGTTTGCTGCCTGCAGCACTGGACATCCGGCCAGTACACCAAAGTCTTGAAAGCAGGGGTACATGCGACGTTTTCTTCCATGTTGCAGTATTCTTAACCTTAGGGAGTTTGCTGCCTGCAGCACCGGACATCCAGCCAGTACAACAAAGTCTTGAAAGCAGGGGTGCATGCGACGTTGCATGTAAGAGCCATAAACTGACACCAGTTATATCTGTGACGTCTGCATGCACCCAATTCAGAACTGGCTGCCACACAGAGACAGCCCCCAGGAATAGGAGGAGTAAAAGGTCGTATAAAACCCCTCCCAGACACAAAGGGCTGTAGTCAGAGAAAGGACCCAGTTTACAATGGGACTGAATACTGCAACATGGAAGAGAATGACATCTATGGTTATGGTAAGTTCTTACACAACTATTCTATATCCTTCTATTCTCATGTTGCAGTATCCTTAACCTTAGGGAAAGTACCAAAGCTCTCTAGGAAGTAATGTGGGGGGGCAGGTATGGAAGCAGAGTCTATGAGACCCTACAGAACAGACCTAGCAAACCCTGCTCTAGTCCTGGAGATGGAGTCCAATTTGTAATGCTTGGTGAAGGTATGTACAGAGGACCAAGTAGCTGCCTCCAGAAGAGAAGACTAATCAATACCCTTGAAAAAAGGCTGCTGAAGAAGAAGCAGCGCTGGTGAAATGGGCTTTAACAGATGAATTCAATCGTTTCCATGAAAGGAATAGCAAAAGGCAAAAGCCTTAGAAATCCAAGAGGCAATCATCTGTTTTGACATGGCCTTGCCTAGGGGCTTGGGATGAAAGGAGACAAATAGTTGATCAGACTGTCTGAAGGATTTAGTCTGGTCTAAGCAGAACCTCAGTTGCCTATGAACATCCAAGGAATGCAAAGTCCTTTCTGAGGAGTTCTATGGCTGAGGGTAGAAGACAGGTAAATTTATGGTCTGGTTTAAGGATATTTCATTAACTACTTTTGGCATGAAGGAAGGATCAGTTCTTAGGGAAACCATATCCTTATGGAAAACAAGGTAGGGAGGTGAAGCCATAAGGGCCTGGATCTCAGAGACCCTCCTGGCAGAAGTGAGAGTCACTAACAAGACTGTTTTCCAAGTAAAGAATTTAAGAGAGGAAGAATGGGCTGGCTCAAAGGGAGCTAGTGTAAGTTTTTCAAGCACAAAGTTAAGATCCCATGGGCTTACGAGGAGATCTAATATGAAGGACCCCTTTCAGAAACAGCTTGACATCTAACCTGGAATCCAGAGGTGGAGTTAAGGGAAGGCAAGCAGAAATGGCAGAGAGATGCACTTTTACTGAAGAATAAGTCAACCCTGAATGCAGTAACTCACACAGGTAGGAAAAGTCCACTGGAACAGAAGCTTGAGATGGATCCTGTTTACACTTAAGGCACCAATGGGAGAATCTTTTCCATTTAAATATATAGTTTCTCCTGCTATTTGGTTTTCTGGCCTCCTGCAGAGCACTGAGTACATCCTCTGAGTATAGGTGCCTAAAGGGGATCAGAACTCTATCACCCACACTGTCAGATTGAGAAGTTGGAGATAAATAAGATACCAAACACAGCAAATGAGGAACCTTGTCGGCGCTAATCACACGAAACAGTCCTTAACGCTTTTTATTTAAAATAACAGCAGAGCGTTTTCGCCACAGTACACTGTGGCTTCCTCAGAGGCAATACAAATCCAACATAAAACACTCCGTTTAAATCAGGATACATCAGGAAGTGACATCTTCCTGTTTCCTGAAGGCCAGCAGCAATTTACTATAACACATGTAAAAAAGTTTAAGTACAACCACAGAGCATAACCACAGTCAATATGTCACAACTTATAAAAACTACTTGACATTGACCTATAATTTACAATTTATGTATTACAGGTACATCACAATACAATCGAGAACATTATAATAAAATTAAAAGCATCTCATAGAAGATGTACATTAATATGCAGGACTACAGCACAAATTACTACTACCTATTACTTATTCCCTCAGGTAAAACATATGTTCAGTACTATAACTACAAATGAATGCAGGTACACTAGGATAACTACACCCTAAAAATAAAATGTAGGGAAGCTCATCAATAAAATAAAAAGAAATATACATATAAATGTATATCTCAATTATCAAACTACCCCTAACACCCATGTATAATAATGTGAGGGAAAATAATTCACACCCATTTATAAAGAAATAACAACCAGTCATTAAATTGATGGCTAAAGGGGGACTATACTATCTAAGGTAACTTTTCAATTTTAAAACAGGGGCTATGTTACAATGGTTTGAATAATAATTGTAACATAGCCCCTTTAAATTAAAAATTTTATTTTTATTGATGTCCTACATTTTATTTTTAGGTGGTTATCCTAGTGTACCTGCATTAATTTGTAGTTATAGTACTGAACATATGTTTTACCTGAGGGAATAAGTAATAGGTAGTAGTAATTTGTGCTGTAGTCCCAATATTAATGTACATCTTCTAGGAGATGCTTTTAATTTTATTATAATGTTCTCGATTGTATTGTGATGTACCTGTAATACATAAATTGTAAATTATAGGTCAATGTCAAGTAGTTTTTATAAGTTGTGACATATTGACTGTGGTTATGCTCTGTGGTTGTACTTAAACTTTTTTACATGTGTTATAGTAAATTGCTGCTGGCCTTCAGGAAACAGGAAGATGTCACTTCCTGATGTATCCTGATTTAAACGGAGTGTTTTATGTTGGATTTGTATTGCCTCTGAGGAAGCCACAGTGTACTGTGGCAGCCTGCTGTTATTTTAAATAAAAAGCGTTAAGGACTGTTTTGTGTGGTTACTGCCGACAAGGTTCCTCATTTTCTGTGGTTGGTTTCGTTTTTTCTTGTTTTTGATAAATAAGATACCCCTTATCTTGTGTGAGTAGGTTGAAGTGGTGAGGTAACCTGTGGTGATTTCCCTGGGCTACAAGGAAAAGTAAGGGAAACCAATGCTTTCTTGGCAAGAAGGGAGTCACAAACAGGATTTTTGGTTTGTCCTTCTGTATTTTCAGGAGGACTTTGTGAATCAAAGGAAATGGAGGAAGACAAAGGAACTCCCTTCCATTAAAAGGAAAAGGCATCCCCCTTCCAGACTTGTGGATGGGTGAGCCTCGTGCAAAAGAGGGGCATCTGTATATGTTCTGGGAGGAGGCAAACAGCTCTACCTGAGGAATACCCCACCTATGAACTAGATCCAGAAACACCTCCCTGTGAAGCATCCATTTGTGGAAGGGTGTTAAGGTCCTGCTCAGGGTGTCTGCCAACACATTGTCTTTTGACGGAATGTAAACTGCCTGCAAATGAATCTGTACTGCTGTTGCCTGGGATCAGATCTGAATTGCAAGACTGCAAAGAGGGTAGGATTTTGCTCCTCCCTGTTTATGTGCCACAGGACTGTCATGTTGTCTGTGATGACCTTCAATGTGCCTGGCAGAAGGATCTCTTGAAAGGCCTGTACTGCCAGGAAAAGGGCTCAACTCTTTTAGGCTGATGTGGTCATTTCTTTTTTGAATGGACCACTCCCCCTGCACTTTGTGCTGGATGCTGGTACTGTGAAAGACAGCCCACCAACCCAGATCTGATGCATCTGTGTAAAGATGCTGTTTGGGTGGAGGAATCTGCAAGTGCACCCCTTGCTTGAGAGTGGTAGTTGAGATCCACCAGGTGAGTTCCCTTTTTAAGCAAGGAGGAAGAAGAGGAAGATTGGTTTCCAAGGGATGAACATATTGATTCCAAGAATTTGTCAATACCCACTCAAGGTCTGTCCTTATCGTGCACCCCAGAAAAGCAAGACCTTGTGAAGGAGTCATCTGAGACTTTAGGCAATTCACAGTGAAACCTAGCTTCTGCAAGATCCTGCAAACCAAGTCCAGGTGTTGACACAGGGTGACGGAATCTTGGTGTAGGATCAGGAGAACATCCAAGTAAGGATAAATGTGTATGCCCTGTAGTCTGCAATATGCAATAACTAGGGCTAGACATTTGATTAATACTCTTGGGGATGTGGAGAGTCCAAAGGGCAAGGCAGAGAACTGGAAATGTGACAAACCCACTAAGAAACGAATAAATTTCCTGCAAGTGGAATGAATAGGGATGTGAAGGTATGCATCCTTCAGATCCAGGGAGGCCATGAAGGTTTGCTAAGAAATAAGGGGAAGAAGGTGCTATTTTGTGAGCATTTTGATGGTAGGCACCTTGAGGAAGAACTTGAGGTAGGATAGGTCGAGAATGGGCCTCCAAGAACCATTGTTCCTTGGAACCAAAAACATCCTGGAATAAAACCCCTTGGCTAACTGATCCTCAGGTACTTTTTCTATAGTACTCAGAGAGGAGTTGGCTCAGGATAGTGGGAAAGAGTGGAAGCTGACTGGGTAGGGATTGTGGAACTCCCTGGAATGGCGGAGAAGCCCACCAAGTCATGAAGTATCCTCTCTGGATGATGGACAGCACCCACCTGTCTGTGGTAATTTTCTGCCAAGAGGGTAAGGATAGGGTTAGCCATAGGGAGAGGGGGGTGGAGGTGGGTAAGGGAAGAGAGTCCCAGCAAAGGAGCTCTATCTGGGTCTGGCTACCTTTGAAAGGAAGAAGGTGTTGAGGTGAAAGAAGATCTAGGAGCAGATGGTTTCCTAGGTTGTCTTCGTCCCCTGGACTGAGCAACAGAGGAATGGGAAAACTGCCTCCTGACAATGCTAGGCGTTTGGTGGTAGATCCTATGGAATCTGGAAACAGGTGAAACCAATAAAGGTTTCAGATTCTGTAAGTCTTTTCTTTTTTCCTGCAGTGACTTAAGTAGCTCTGCACAGGCAGCTCCAAAGAGTGCTGATTTATCCAAAGGGGCATCTAACAATTTAGCTTGGACATCCAAAGGCAAAGGTTGGAGTTTCAACCATGACAACCTCCTTAACACAGAAGCAGAAGCAGCCGATTTGGAAGAGGCTTCAACAGCATCATAACTGCACTTGAGTGTCTTGTCACCTGGGATACCATGGACAGAATGGTATTCAGCCGAGTCTTAGCTGGTGAGTCAGGCATGTCAGACAGCAGACTAGAGGCCTTGGTCAGAGAATCCAGAGCAAACCTGGCCATATGAGTCTGACAGTTAAGTGCTCTTAAGGCCAAGGTGGAAGAAGTATAGATCTTCTTCCCCAACCTATCCATAAATTTACTGTCCTTATCAGTGGGAAAAAGGGAAGATGAAGGTAGCTGTCTTGAAGACTTGTCAGCTGAAACTGCAACAACACCAGGATCTGCCGGCGGATTCTTGAAAATATACTGCTCCTTTGCAGTCACTTTATACAATCTATCTGTTTGGTCTCTTGTTAGCAGGATGTTATGACTCTGGGCTCTGGGAAGCAGCTAAGAAAGCATCCTGGAATGCTGGAGGTAAAGGCGGAACTGCAACTGGTGGGGGCTGCTCCATCTGCGGGAGTTCAAAATATCTCTTCTTGGTCTCAGAAACATCCGAGACCTCCCACTTAAAATGCTGCCTAAGCAGGGAAATAGTATCCCCAAAGGAGAAATCTTCTCCAGGGAAATCAGGCGTAAGGGACTCTTCTTCTTCAGGAGAAGCAAAATTCTTAGGGGATTCAATCTGAGAACAACAGGTCGGGACTCATCTGAGGAGGAAGACTCTTCCTATGATTCTTCCTGTGAAACAAGTGGTTGGCTTGACTGGGAAATCCAGGTCTGGAGTACCTGAAAGGCCTTGAACAGACACTTGGAGAAGGTCTCCCAAGCTGGAGTAGGGTCTTTAGCCCTGTGTTTCTCCTTCGGTTTTCTTTTTAAGGAGGTAGAAGGAGCAGTAGTAGGCCTGGGTGCCGATGTCAGAATGTATAGCAAGGCACCAGAAGGCCCCTCCGATGCCACGAGCCATGGTTCCCCTTCATCATCAGGAGCTAATGGTAGTAAGGCCTCAGCAGACATACTCTGGATATCCACTGTACCGGCTTCCATTTTGGTTCCCAGTACCAGCAAAATACCCGAACTCTGGAGCAATCCTGGGCTGACACTTGCTTCGAGAATCTCACCGGACACCTGAGGTGCAGCCTGGACTTTGGGCCTAACTTTCTTAGCCTTCTTCCTTGGTGGCTCATCAGGGGTGCCCGCTTTGTCTTCCATCCCAGATACCAAACGTTGAAGATGCTGATTCTTCAAATAGAGATTTAAAGCTGACAGACGGCTTCTAAGGGTTTTGGGAACAAAAGATTAGCAAATATCACAGGACTTGTAGTCGTGACTGGCCCCTAAACAAAATAAACACTGATCATACATGTCCTTATGTGGAATTTGTCTTCCACAAGCGCACTTTCCCTTCTTAGATGACATGTGTCTGAAAAAGGTAAGGAAACAGAAAAACCCCACAAGGGAACTTACCTGAATGCGGACAGCCAAGAACGACCATCGAAAATGGATGGCCGAAGTCAAACAAACGCTGGATTACTGGAACTGGCGATTGGACATCTGAAACACACTGCGGCAGAAAGTTTCTGAATTGGGTACGTGCAGACGTCACAGATATAGCTGTCGTCAGTTTATGGCCCTTACATGTAACATCGCATGTACCCCTGCTTTCAAGACTTTGGTAAACTGGCCAGATGTCCGGTGCTGCAGGCAGCAAACTCCCTAAGGTTAAGAATACTGACACATGAGAATAGAAGGACATCTTGCAAATGTTTGGACGTGTGATGGGGAAGAAAGATGCAACTGGGAACATTTTTTGTTGGGAGTGCAATGAGATGGCAGGCTTTAAAATTCTACTCTGTCAGAAATACTGGGTGTTCAAATTAGTGCAACTAAGGAAATAATTATTTTGAGTTGTGATACAGAACTGGACTTGCCTAGACACAGTAAGGCCTTGCTCCATTTAATTCTGGTGGCTGCCAAAAAAAAGAAATTACTAGAAAACGGAAATCAAAGGCTAAACCGACTGTACAAGTAGTGAATATAGTAACAGAGATAAAAGAACTGGAAGTGGGATCTTTAGAAAAGAGTAGGAACAAATTACATAGAAAAATGGGAATTGTGAGAGTAATACATGCAGAATAATGTTATAGAGGAGGAATGAGGTTTAAGGGAAGGCAGGAATTGAATGAGCTATGTAATGTTTGATTGACAATGACTGTGCAGAATATTACAATATAATGTATGTTTGCAACTGAAAATATGCCAGTATGGTTCATCTTCATTTATATAAATGTGTTATTGTCTATGCCATAAGTGATAATTCAATAAAGATGTTTCTCTTTAAAAACAAATGTATGCAAATGACATGCGGTTTACAGTAGGATACATCACAAGCATGAGCACACTGATCAGTAGCACTACAGGATATTTTAACTTTTCAAAAATGATCGTAACTGAAAAGTCACAGTCTTACAGCAGAGGGTTATGGGATACATGACTGAATGGTCTTCTCTGCTCTGCTATCAGGTAGAAGCTTACAGCTGGGTTAGCTTCTAGCAATTACCCAGCATGCCAAACCATACCAAGATCTAACCCATGCAGAAAGAAGTGCTGAAAAAAAAAGGTGGCAGAGGGAGTGAAATGAAAAAACATATTTAGAATTGTAAGCACCTCAGTACTATCTAAACAGGATCTGGAACAATGCACACCACAATGAAGAGAGTTCATACTGCCCACAATCTCCTGCTGTTCAGCTCTGAATGAATCTACAGTGATGAAGCTGGTCAGCAGCAGCTGAAAGTGGACAGATAAGCATGATATTTTATTTGGCTTATTTTTATTTTGTAGTTTTAGGGTATCCTGTGTGTGTGCCTAAAGGCCAAAACTGTCTCAAAAGAACAGTTGAAAAAAAAAATAACTGCAGAGCAAACACAAACGTCATTTTTTTTCTTTTTGCGAAAACAGTGAGTTAGAGCCTACAATCGGAAAAGAACCCTATTCCAGTTATTGTCTAAAGACAGAGCGATGAGCTTACTTCTCTTGGAGGTCTTTACTGACAAGAGTACAGTTTAATAAATTACTATCCCTTAAAGTTCTTTCATTTTAAAATATCTCCAGTCCTAATAAAACTGTAAGCGTGGAATCATGAAAAGCCTTATAACCTAGACATACTCCACCCCTTAAGTGTCTGTGCATGAGAGTACAGCCCAAGATAACTTAGGAGCTCTATATCTGTCATCTCCTTACAAGCTGGAATTAGTAGTAAATTCTCACACAAGTAACTTTACAGTTGATGCAGTACACTTTTGGATCAGTGTTCTTACTAGTAGCCTCCAATATGACAGAATATTTACACATAACAGCCTGTGGGGGTACTCTGGAATGTATCTTGTTACTGAATAACTACAGACCATCAGCTATGACAACCTATTCCATAAAGGCAATACAACCTGTGAATAGCAGAAGTCTTAATAACCTCATGAAACAATAACTACCCACATCTGTCAGCTAATCAGCAACAAGTCATTTGACACACAAACTACGTTAGCTTTAATGCACAAGGTAAAAAACTCCACACACCAGCAGAAAACAAACAACTGCGACTATTAAGCCTGTGGCAATGGCAAGGTCCTACAAAGTCTCTCTACAGAGACCCCCTACAGGTGCTGGCAAACCCTTTCCCAAATTCTTCCAAGAACAGACAGTAAAATGAATGTTCAAATAATTTCCCTATATCTTTTGGGTTTCTAATACCACAACAGGAATGGACTGCATTCCTAAGTCAGGATACAACTAAGTTCATGAAATTAGTATTGTTTCACTCTTTTAAGTTAGGCAAAAGTGTTCTTTGCAGCACTCCCACTGTGCCCAGAACTGACAACTCCTGCAATTCATATGGAGTTACATGTATTGGTAGCATATCTAAATAAGACTGTAGATTTTTTTTTTATTAGACCCATTGTTCCTACTACTATTGGGAACTGCCTGGGTATCTTTCTTCCACACTGCTCTCATTTCTGATACAAATCCTGATATTTTATGACTTTTTGTCTCTCTGTACATGAGACAATGTAATCACTTAGGTGTAGCAATTTCAATGATCAAATGTTACTTTTGTCTTGCATCTATTTTTTTAATTTTTGATAATGGGTGATCAATCCCATGCAATGTACAATTCATCATTCTCTACAATACTTTATCTATACAGTCCCTCAACAGTATGCTCAGGCCAACAGTGCTGGAGTGCACAAGAGTTGGAAAAGACCATATACTTGAAGATGCCATTGCTGCAGACAACAATTCAGTTCTGCTCTGCAGACATGTAAAGGTCTTGAAATTCTAGCCCACAATCCGTAACACTTATTTTTTAACCTTAATGTTTATGAACAAACACTGCAAAGCAAGGAAAAGCAAAAAGAAAAAGCATGGTACTCAAAATTTAGAATTATCAAAGCAAGGAAAAAAGAAAAAGCATGGTACTCAAAATTTATAATTATCAAAGCAAGGAAAAAAGAAAAAGTATGGTGCTCAATATTTATAATTATTTCAATTATGCATAAATATTTAAGTTGCACATACAGTGACCTGTGTAGTGATACTTTGTACTTTCCTGCTTTGTTCCATATTTTATCTGAAAAGTTATCTGTTTACATATTTTGGTTTGTGTAGGACCTTAGTCTTGTATTTTAATTTGCAGTTGTGGAAGATTGTGTTTCTGCATTATTCTGCACCTCTATTTTCACAAGTAGAACTACTTGCAAAAGCTATCCATTTTTATTTTAAACCCTGCTAGGCCATAGCCTTGTAACTTAATTCACAGCTGAAGCAGTACTGTATACTACTACTGCCAGATTTGAGCCTTAGTCATTTACTCCTGCATTTTTTCCATAAACACAGTGAAAAAATAGTCTCTGCTCCAGTTTGTCCTTCAATGCTTTTATATTCTGTTTATCATTTACCTGCTTAAAGTTGCATTCTGTGTCTGCCTCATGCCCCACTAACACATTAAGCTAATGTTTCTGAAAGAACTCCAATATTCCCTTTATTTGAATGGATGCTTCACTAGCTAGCATGCTTGTTCCTTTAATTTTTTCCTCCCCCTCTTTCATTGCTATTGGCTGTTGTATAATCTATTAATGAACTCTTCCAATTGTTTCCATAAATCCATAATACTGAGTGGCCACCCAGTAAGCCAGTATTGCTCTCAAGTAAACCTCCCTTACTATATATTGTCTCCCGCTTACTTTCCTGAAGCTCAGCATAGCCTGGCGTCCTAGCCTACATTCTAGAGGTGTTTTACTTGTATCCGGTGCCATCCAAGCAAAGTTAAATACCTCTGAGTGCTATGCACTTGCTTGAATTATTTTGAGTGATCACTACTGTTCTTGCTTTCATGTGTGCGTTTCACTGAATTTATTGTTAAAAAATGCTCCTCCTCTCACTGTTACAGCTACAAGACTGTCTTGTAATAGTCTTCCGCAATGGATTTCCAGCTGGCTTGTGGCAGCACTGCATCTGTGGGTCTCTTCTACTGTTTTTTTTACATTAGGACTGGGTTTATTCATCTTATGGCAGAGGGTGTTTGTCTGGTTTACAGGAGTTGAGAAATACATAAAAGGACTTGTATAGTTTTATTAGCCAGAGGACTCATTAGCTAGTTTTCTGCGTTTTTGTGCTGCTATAAATTTTGCACAATTGTGTGGGTTAGCAGTACCCTATACAGTAGTAAACACCTAAAAAGCTAATTTTCCTTGTAGAACAGTCCATAAAACTGTCCTCTGTAAAGCAGCGATATACAGCAAATACTTAGTGCATCCATAAAGATAAAAACTCTCATCAAACTAGACAGGCAACTAAGAGGGCTAATTAGGTCAAGCAAAGCCAGTTTTGAGGTTAAGATAGCTTCCATGAAAGATAACCATACGGCCTTCTACAGCTATGTCAAAAACCTCAAGGGTAGCGCATAGCAATGTGCGGAACTGGTGGTTAATGGCACCACATTTACCGAGTATGGCAATACAGTGAACCTATTAGTGGACAAATTCAGTTCCGTCTTTACCCCCTTCTCTCACACCTAACCAACCCCTCCAACTATAACTAGGGAGCATGTACTGGCTGCACTCACTAAAGCCAAGAACACAACCTCAGTGTGCTCCAATAGCATCCCAGGATGCCTCCTGAACTGTCTAAAATATGACTTATCAGGACCCCCAGAGTCTTTATTTAACTACAGTCTTAAGACAGGCTTTGTGCTACATGAACAGAGGACTGCAATGGCCATCCCCCCTTCAAAAGGGAGAATATTCAACAGATTCTGGAAACTACAGACCCATATGTCTGACTAGTCTTATTTGCATAGTCATGGAAAAATCATCATGGAAATTATCAACAAGGACATAGGAGACCTCCAGGACACTGGGTTCATCCCAGTTTGGCTTTGTCAACGGAAGGTCACGCTTACCAAATTTGGTGAACTTCTTTGAAAAGGTCACCAAGGCAAGGGATGAGGGGAAAGTGGTGCATACTGCATACCTAGACCTGGCTAAAGCATTTGAATCAGTACCCCACCTGGGCATTTTCAACAAACTTACCGAACTAGGCATAAACCGCTTTATAAAATACTGAACAGCTAGCTGGCTCACTGACAGGACCCAGGTGAGGCCACCTCCACAAAGAAGCTGGTCACCAGTGGAGTCACCCAGAGCTGTGTGCTTGGCCCGCTCCTCTTTGGCATGTACTTCTTGAATGTCGAACTCAATGTCAAAGGCAAGTTCACAGAAGTTTGTCAACTAGCAGCAGTCACTGATGAGAACACCCTTCAAGAACGTCTAACACAGATCAACATTTGGTGCCAAAGCTATGTCTTAAAACTCAATACTAAGAAAATCCATACAAAAGACTTAAACTATCGAAAACAAAAAACGTGTTGCCAAACAGTTGGACTGCTAAATCACTTTATTTGTAATAAGCGCTTTTGTCTCTTATTAATTTAAGAAATTTTTTCATACATTACTTAAAACTTAAACCCGCCTTTTAAATACAAAATGGATCACATGATTCCAACCAAAAACACTTTCCTTTAAAGGTATATGCTTCCAGAAATTTAAAAATCCTACCTGAAAATGGAGTATGCTTGTTAGAGTAGTTAAAAGCCTAAAATTTAAAGCATGGAGTGTAAACAAGCAGTTTTACAAAATTTAAGATGTCAAACAATTAGTTTAAATGAAAACATGTAAACATTTTGAAATAAATATAAATGTTAAAATAATTATTAATTTAGAAACTGTTTAAAATGCAACTTAGATACATTGAATCCACAAGCTCTACACACACACACACACACACACACACACACACACACACACACACACATACACATATATTTTTAAAAAATAATAGATGCATATATTTCACCTTCTAAGTAGTGTAAAAGTAACACTATCTAGTTAGTTCCTCGAATTTCAGTATGGAACTGATGGAGCAGTGCTAGTTTAAGTCCAGGCCAGTTGCAAGCATTAATATGCAAGTGCCAATAAAAGTTCTCTTTTTTCCAAAATTACTGACCATGGGCCCCCTCTGGTGTTCCTAATCATCTTTTCTATAACAACAAATTTAAAGTGGGGTACTGGATACATTTGAACATGTTTATACAAAGCATTGGTTTGTTTGTTTTTCCTGATGTCATACTCAGGTTCATATATTCTCTCTCATAATTTATGTTCAGTTTTACAAATGTAAAAGCTAGGACAACATTGGCACAATGCACCACCCCTGTTGTGTCACAATCGTATCTCCCTTGTATACATTACTTCATCATAAATTAATGAGAGACAAAAGAGGTACAACTGTTCAGCAAAGCATTTTCTGTTTTCAATACTAAAAAATGCATTACAGTACCTTCTGGGAAGTCGGCCACCCCGGGTAACTACATCCTCCATAAAACACCCCTAAAAGTTGACTCACTAGTCAGGGATCTAGGAACTCATGGGGATAGTAACCTAGCTTTCAACCAACATGGTCCAAATTAGTAATAAAATCCTTCCATGTTGCTCAACTTATAAGCAAGGGCATGGCATCTAGGTCCAGACAGATCATCATACCATTGTACTTAGCCCTCATCAGACCCATCACAGAATATAATGCCCCCTCTGGTAAGTACCTAACCAGACATGCAGCAACTGAACTTCCACAAAGGTTCCTTACAAAAGAATACAAGGAGTAAACACAATGTCCTAAGCTGATCACCTCAAAGCCCTGTCTCTTTGCTTGGTAGTATACAGACTTCTGAGAGGTGATCTTTACCTGGCATACAAGGCATTGTTGAATGTTGTTTTGATGAACCTTCTGCACATTCACAAAACAAACAGCATCAGAACTACTAGATTAAATGACCTAAATTTTGCTGGTTACATAACAGAACATGTTGGAGAGACAGATATGTTTCTTAGAGAATTCCCTTTCCCTGGAACAGGCTCCCCATCCATGTGAAGAAGAGTTCCTCCCTAACCCTAACTTAGACTAATGGATAGGTAATCGGAAACTCACCCTTGGTCTGGTGCCTATGTCTGTGATGGACAGAGGCAGTCAGTAAATCACCCCGCATATAAATCAAACATGTGGGTCACATTTGTGTTGCACAGCTAGGTTTATAAGGGCCCTAATGATCGTTAGCTTAGTATAATTTTTATGTGTGGAACTTGGGAACTGACTGCACACTGATAAGACCGACACTGCACAGATCCTGAAAACACATCAGATGATTAACCAAACACCTACACAGATGTGCACACATGGAAAACACCCAACTTAGTCTTGGCAAATAACTAAAAATGGAAAGATGTAGCATACTATACCCACAATACTCCACTGCACTCTTGCAATTTGTTCTCTCTCAAACAATAAACTTAAAATAATCCTTACTTTCCAGTAGGACTGAAGGCCACAGAGATTATTGCTTCAGAGTGTCCTTCCAATGAGCTTGTACATCGAGTTACAGCACGGACCTTAAAAATTGCCTGTGGCTGATAGACAATGTCAAGGACTTTCTCAGTTTCCACCAACTGCTTATCAAGTGTTTTTTCCAGAGATGTGACAATTTCAGCATCATTTAGGTAGAAGGCTAATGGAAGTGGTTCATCCTGGCAATAAAAAAATAAATAAATAAATAAATATCAGTTAAGAAGCATTAAAAGTTGCAAAAGTGTGCAAGTTCTTTACTGCTTTACTGTAGCAATAATATAACCAAAAAGCTGTTGAAAAAGGGTATAGAGCAATATAATGAAATTAACATAGGTGGCATTTATTTTTAAAAGAAATTTGCCATGGAGGGAAAAAAATGTTCAGAAATATATTCATTTATACAGTGGAAGGTGCTATCTATGTATAAACATGAAGAAAGATCAAGATGTTCACCCCTATACACTCGTACATTAAGCATTATCCACAAAAAATATTCAGATTCAAAATGAAAACAAAGCAAAAAAAATCACTGTTGTCATATCTACCAAAAATGAAAGCTACAGCCACTATATTCTCCATGTTGTTAGTCAAGAAATAATATTTTAAAAGAATATCCCACCCTCCCACACACCAAAGTACTCAGAACAGAAATGCCAAAAGTATGCAAGCAATCTAACACAATCAGCTTGACACATGACTTTGACATGATTTCCATACAAAAAAAAAAGAAGCAGAAACTGCATTAGATTGATATACTGTGCAAATATCAGCATTTAAGACCAGCACATGCATCTTTGTGTACAAAATGCATGTTTACCTACAGCCAGTTCTGTTACGCCAGCTATAGGTAAATCCTATAGTAAACACATGCAATCATCAATTACTGCTTAAGCAAGTCACAGCTGCACTATTTCTAATCACCAGTAGTATTCTATTCCTCAGTGTAAAGCTAACAGAGACAAACTGCTCAAGCTGCCTTCCTAATATTACTATGACACGATCCTCTCAGTAAATGATCCTCTCTTAACATGTGTCCTGTCTTTTGAATGAGAGTACAAAGCTGTCTCAGCCAACTCTAGCTATGCACACTCCAAAATGGTCACTAAATACTACTCTAGAAATCTACTCTCTGTCTACTACCCTTTCAGAAAAAAATAAAGAAAAATAAAATTAAAAAAAAATGTTCATGAACAGCAAGATATCTAAGAAATCAGATCTTAAACTATCACAGCTCTAATAAATCTTTCTCATGTAGTCAACATTTCAGTGCAGGTAGGCTTGCTTTGACACAGGATACCTCTCAACTGTACAGATTTTCGCAGAATGTCAAGATTTTTGCCTTATATTTTTGGTCCATTTTTCATAAAATTGTGGCTTTCTGGCAAATTAGTGGCAAATCATTAAAGACTGAAGTTAGAAAGTAATGACAGACATTTGAGTTTTAGACTTCATACCCCTCAGAAAATTCATGCTAATGCAAAACCTGTTATTCTATCAACTTTCTACGTTTGTAAGAGCAATATTTAAAAATTGCCCCTATTTGTACCACTTTTTTCATGGCTTTGTCCAGATTTCTTACTCTAAGAAGTTGAGAGTTATGATTCAGGTGCTATAGTTTGATGTGAAGCCACACAACTGAGAAGAGGGAAAATGCTTATTTCCTGTTTTTTTTTAAAACATTCCCTTTTTAACAGTTTATGTAACTTTAGAGGTATTGCATATAGATATTAGGAGTGTGTAGGCAGTATTCCCATTTCAAAGGTTGAAGAGAAGGCACCCTTGTAGTAATAATTTTATTACAATATTTTGTGTGGATTTGTTACATGATTTGACCTGAGGATTTTGTTTTATTTGCATACTTAAATTTCTGACTTTGTGCCTCTTGACTAAGGGAGATACGTTGTCTCATTACCCATACCTAAAAACAACAGACTTTCTGACAAAACAGCAGTTTCACAAAGAATTGTGTTAGATATGTAATACTACAGTATAATTTATTAGCAAACACAAATTCCAAAGAAAACGAAAGTTATGTACTCTTCATAACAACAGATCACGCACCAAAATGGCCACTATGTTTCTGTCTGGTTCAACATGTGGTTTATCAGACCAAACATGGATCCGATGCCTGCCAATTTCCAAAGACTTCAGCTCGCCAAGCTCCTCCTCCTCTACCTATAACCCCCCCACCCCCCGGTTCACCGGAGCTACTTCAGATAGAGTTTGCCCCTTCTTTTTACTTAAACTTTCAGCTCTAGCTCCCAAAGAAACTAAGGACCTCAAGAAAAGTAGGAGGAGAAGCAGTCTCCCTGGCTCAGTCATCTCTTGAATAAAGGGATAGCCTAGAAGGTGGGTGAGGTTAAACCAGACAGAAATAGACAAGATACATCTATCGTCATTGTGACTACATAACTTTTATATCAGAGTTTTTTTTTCTACATGGGTTCAACCTATGGGACACTATCCCCAGCCATGTAACACACTAGGGATGTCTCATGGAAGGATACTGCTAATATGGTGGAACCAAACAAAGCTCTAGACCTCCACTGAATATCCAATTTGTAGTGAGACATGAACTTGTGATGACCCACCCAAGTGACAGCTAGAAAAATTTCATCCTAATCATCTCTGGAGGAAAAAACTTTAGAAGTAGCCATAGCACTGGAAGAATGACCTTTGGGTTTGTGATGCAAAGACTTTCCCTTCACACCATACCTAAAGGAAATACAATCAGAAAGCCATTTGGTCAGAGTAACCTTAGATACAAGCTCTTCCAACCGAGACTTGGAGAAAGAGACAAATTGATTAGACTTTTCTAAAGGACTTTGTCCTGTCCAAATAAAACCTCAATTGTCTATGGACATCAAGACAATGCAATAGATATTCACCCCAACTAGGAAAATCAGGAAAAAAAGACTGGTGGATGAATGAACTGGTTTAAATTATTCTCCGTCACCACCTTAGGCAGAAAAGCAGGATCAGGTCTAAGGGACACTCTCTCCTGATGAGAGACTAAATAAGGAGGGACAGCAGAGAGGGCCTGCAGCTCTGACAAACATTTGGTGGAAGTAACAGCCACCACAAACAGAATCTTCCATCCCAAAAATTTCAAATCAACAGTAACAGAGGGCTCAGAAGGAGATGAGGCCAGCACCTGCAGCACAAAAGGGGAGTCCCAAGGTGGAATAGGATCTCAGACAGGAGGATGAAGTGAAAGGGATCCTTTAAGAAAGGACTTCATTATCTCTAAGACAGCCAATGGCGCATTATCCTTACCAATGCAAAAATTGGATACAGCTGCAAATTGCATTCTAATAGTAGAGTAACTAGATCCAGAATTAAACAAATCCATGAAAAAAAGTTCAGGATAGCCTCCAATGATGCTGAAAAATGATCCAAGCCCAGAGAGATCACCTACAAGCCAAAATGCTTCCACTTACTAGCATACACCTTTATGAGCAGACATCTTTTAGGAAGAAGTGAAGATATGAACGACTCAGTCTGAAAGCCTGGAATTCCTGGCCATCAAGGAATTTGGAGAAACCAAGCAGTTAACCTGAGCATCCAAAAAGGTTTGGTGGGTCCAGGCCCACTGGATGAGAAATGAGAACTGGAATGGGATCCAGGACCTATGGAGAGCACCTCAGAGAGGCGAAAGAAAGGGGAACCACACCTGGCAAAGTGAAAAGGGAGCAATGAGGATTATAGATGCTCTGAAAGTGGAAGCTTTCTGAAGAAACTTTATTATCAGTGGGTTGGAGGATATGCATATAGAAGACCCAGGGCCAAGTACGCAGAAGGGCCTCCCTGGGTGACTGTCCCCGAGGAGGAATTAGGGCATAACAGCTGCTGCACTTGGTGTTGGATGCGACCCCCGCACCAAAAATCCGAGCACCAACCCTCGGATTCAGAGACCACTAGAGAGGAAGCAGAAAGTTTCTCTTCAAACTGTCCACCAAGACGTTGGATTTCCCTAGGATGTGCATTACAAACAGAAACCATTTAGTTGAAATTGCCCATTGTCAGACCCTTATGGCCTCCCATCAAATGGAGTAAGAAAGGGTTCCCCTCAGTTTGTTCAGATACCAAACCAATGACATAGACTGTCTGGCTGGATAGAAATCATACCCTTAGGGAAAACATCCTGAAAAGCCTGCAACGTGAGGAGGTCCACCCTCATCTCCAAGACGTTGATGTGCAGATTGGCCTCAGTAACAGACCAGCCTCCCTGAACAGTCCTCCCTTTGAAATGCCCCCCACAATCCCAGAAGAGAGGCATCCATCACGACTGTGGCCTAAGGAGGGAGAAACAAACAGTCTCCATGTGGACACTACGGGAGACTCCAACCACCACTTGATCAGATCCTGACAAACATTGGTCAGAAAAACCGAAGGTCCTCCAGATGTGTTAAGTTCAACCATTGCACTCCCACAGTCTACTGCAATGCCCTCATGTGATATTTAGCCAAGGAGACCAAACAAATGGCAGGCACCATGTGACCCGAGAGCCAGAGAACAAGATATGCTGGAGGTCTTCTGTATGAAGGAACATGACAGATGCCAAAGGTACAACTTTCTGGTCTCTGGAAGTTTGGAATACTGTGTCCAAGTGACAACTTATAAACTCCAAGGACTGAACTGGATGAAGACTGGACTGTGATCCCTAAAGAACTGCAAAGCTAGAGTAAGGTGCCCCTGGCCCTGATTAGGGATGCTCTTGTGAAAGTAGTTAGGAGCCAATCATACACATAGGGAAAGAGCTGGAACCCATGCAACCTCTGCCCGGCTGCTACTACTGCCACACACTTGGTGAACTCCCGGGGGACAGTACTGAGACCAAATAGCAGCACTCTGAACTGGTAATGACTGGCTCGCAGTTGGAAGTGAAGAAACCTCTTGGACCACCTTGCAATGTGAATATGATGGTAGGCGCCCTTGAGATCACTCGAGCACATCCAGTCTTCCTTCCTCAATACAGGCAAAATGGACTGCATTGTGACCATCAGAAACTTGGTATGCGTCACAAAATTATTCAACTTGCTCAAATCCAGGATTTGCATGAGGACCTTAATTGCTCTCTGGAACCAAAAAGAACCTTGAGTAGACGCTGGATCCTCTTTGGTCTCGTGGGACTTTCTGGATAATGCAATTTGTTTGCAGCTTCAAAATTTTGATGGCTGCCACTCTTCTCTGATGGGATGGAATGTCTGGGAGGTATACTGAGAATTTGTAAAAATACAACTGAATAGCCTCTGTATAGGATTCTTAACACTCGTGCATCTGAGGTGATGGCCTCCCAAGCATTCAGGTGTACAGCCAATTGACCACTGACTGCCTACAGAACAGAGCAGTCCGGCAACTCTTCAGGGTCAGTGAAAAAGCCTCACAGACAAACCTCCACACATACCATGGCTCTGTGGACCATCTTTGCCATGATGGCAGTGTTCAATGTGTTTTACTCCCCCCAAGGCTAGGGGGGACCCTCTTAAAAGGGCTGCTGTGATTTCCTGAAAATAAGAGGTTTTCACCCCTTGTGATTCCGAGAAATACCCCATTGAGGGGTAGAAAACAAACGCCAATGACAGATAGCATCTTTCCAGCTTGTTCACTTCTGGTCAAAGTATCTTTGACTTTTAGCTCAAACAGAAATGAGCCATAAAATGAGATGTTAATAAAGGATGCTTTAAAGCAGTCCACAAAGTCAGACAACCTCATCCAAGCATGGAAAAGCATAGCGATGCCAGTGCCAGCTGATGGGATATGCCATCAGCTGCACTGGAAAGCAGATGCATGGATTTGTTAAAGAGGTCTTGGAGAGTGGACAGCTGAGTCTGCAGAGTCTTCTGACAGACCAGAGTCTGCAGTGTATTCACTGCTCTTGAGACTTCTGACACAATGTCCAATCTAAGAATGAGCTAGATAATTTAATACCCTCAGTGCAAATGTGGCCGAGGAATAAGCGAGCTTACCTAAGTGGTCCAACTTCTGAGACTCTCAATTAACATCCATGGCAGGACCCAAACTCCAGTGTCTCCAATCCTTCGGGGGCAAGGATCTTTTGGGGGTTTTTAGGATTGATTCCACTACATCAGGCTTCTTCCATACCCTCCAGGACACCAAGTCAAGAAGTGCATCTGGAGGGGAAACTGCCCAGGACCTGGATGGGCTCACCCTGAAGGCCTCCAAAAAACATTGATGCCTCCACAGACGGTGCTTTGGCAGTCCAACTCCAGTGCTGGAGAAAGAGCTTCAAGACAGTACTAAAAGAGACATCTTCGCAGAGGAATTTGGGGACCTCTCCATTCTCAAGGCCACATAACTCAGTGAGGGACTCCTCGGGCAAGACCAGGTGCTTCCTCTTGCACTGCCTCTTGCCAAACATTTCCCCGCCCCAGAGACTCTGGGAAGAAATGGAAGAGGCCGGGGTCCCTACTGAGAGAGCAGCTTGGAGACCATCTAGGGAAAGCTATCCCACAGCAAGCTGAGAAGCAGCTACAGGCATAGACGTGGAAGATGGGGGCACTGGTCATACTAAACCATTCCCTCTACTGATGGAAGAAAATACAGTTGTGTAAAATCTTACCATAACAGTAGATGTCCTTCTCTTCACTGCTGTAGTATTCTTTACCAAAGGTATTCCCCTGTCAAGGGCAACTCAACATCCTAACAGTCTACCAAAGCCTTAGGATTCATGGACATTGTACATCACAAATATGCTCCCCGCTCAAGGTGTAGGGCATAAAGGTGACATACAGACATGCCTCAGAACTGAACAGCCCCAAAAGGAACAACAGTCCTAGGAAGTAGGAGGAACATGTGTATCCAGAAGGAGAAAAAGGAAAAGAGTAGCACAGAAGGGGAAGGAGGGAGGGGGCAAATACTGAAACAGTGAAGAAAAGGACATCTACTGTTAGGGTAAGATTTTACACAACTGTACTACTTCCTTTCATATCACTGCTGCAGTATTATTTACCAAAGGGACAGTACAAAAGCTCAAGAGGAAACTTGGAAGGAGGAAGGCCCAGAAGGGCCCTCAAGAAACCAAAGCAGGATAGCTCTGGCAAAGCCAGCTCTTGCTCTGCAAAACAGTATCCAGTTTGTAATGCTTAGTAAAGGTATGGAGAGAGGTCCAAGTAGCAGCCTCAAGGATAGAAATGGTATCCAATCCTTTGAAAACAATCACCAGAAGAAGCCATGGCCCTGGTGGAATGAGCCTTTACAAAGGCAGAAAGGCTTTTCCCATGAAAGGAGTACCAAAAAATGTCCTTAGAGATCCATGAAGAAAGGGTTTGCTTAGAAAAAGCCAAACCTAGAGATCTGGGATGAGAGACAATAAAAAGCTGCTAAGACTTGCAAATGGCTTTAGTTTTAACTAAATAAAATTTGAGCTGTCTATGCAAATCCAAGGTGTGAAGAACTTTCTCACTAGCAGACTGTGGAAAAGGGAAAAACAAGGGCAAATTAATGGACTGATTAAGAAACAATTCATTAACCACCTTGGACATGAAACAAGGATTAGTACAACGAGAGACACCCTGCCCCTACGAAAAACTATAAAAGGAGGAACAGCCATAAGAGCCTGGAGTTCAGACTCTCCTAGCTGAAGTAAGTGCCAAAAGAAGAACGGTCTTCCATTTACAATGTTGTAAGGAAGCTGAAGCTGCAAGCTCAAAAGGAGCCTGAGTCAATCTTTCAATAACAAAATTAAGGTCCCGGAAGATAGAATAGGCTTCTTGGGAGGTGTGATATGAAGGATGCCCTTAAGAAATTGCTTGACCTCAAACCTAGAAGCCAGAGGAGGTTTTATGGCAGACTAGCAGAAACAGCTGAAAGGTGAGTTTTAACAGAAGAGTATGCCAAATCAGCATGGGTCAATTCACACAAATAAGACAGAAACGGATCTCCACAGAAAATGGATCCTGGTTACAAGCAAGGCATCAAACTGAAAATCTCTTCCATATGAACATATAGGATTTCCTGGCAGCAGGCTTTCTGGTCTCTTGCAGAACCTATGCACACCCTCAGTAAAAAGGTGCCCAAAAGGGATCAAAATCCTATCACCCACAATGTCAGCTGAACAGTGGACAAGTGAAGATGGACGAGAGATCCCTTGTGTGAGTAGGTCCACCCTGTGATGTAACTTGTGGTGACTGCCCTTGGCTAGGTCTGAGCCAAAAGGGAGTCACCAACATGATTTTGGGGGAGTCCTTCTCTATCTTGAGCAAGACACTTAGAATCAGAGGAAGGGAGGGGACTGTATAGACAAAACATCCCCACATTTTCACATTCCAGGCCAAAGGACTTGGGTCTCTGGTACAAAAAAAAAAAAAAGGAAGTTGTTAAAAGGGGAGGCCAAAAGATGTACTTGGAGGAGTATCCCACTGATAGATTATGCCCAAAAACACATCTTTGTGAAGCATCCATTCACGAGGTTTGTGTTTTGCCTGTTAAAATAGTCTGCAACTATATTCTGCTCTAAAGGAATGTACACAGCCCAAAGAGTCACTCGATACTGGACAGCTAGATCCCAAGACTGAAGAGCTATCTTGCAAAGAAGGTAGTATCATACCCCCCCCCCCCCTTGCTTGTTGATGTACCACATTCACTGTGGTATTGCCTGTAAAAAAATTCAGGGCCCTGAAAGAAAAAGGGAATGAAAGGTCTGAAGGGCAAATAGTAGGGCTCTCATCTCCTTGAGACTGATATGATCTAACCTTGGATGAGTGGCCCAGAGACCCTGGACCATGAGGGGATCAAAAGAACCTCCCCACTCCATGTCCCAGAGGCACCTGAAAAAAGTTTCTGAAAGGAGACTGGGTGCTGAAAATGACATCCTGCATTGTCATCCACCACTGAAGCTTGAGCTTTAGGCATGGAAGAAGAGTGACTAGAAAATCTAGAGGATAACAGTGTTGGAGCCATACTGACTTTAGGAACCACTATAGTTCTCATATGAAGTCAGGCTAGAGGTAGCATAAGAATAGGGGAAATCATGAATCCTAGTGCCTTCAGAAACTCCTCGGCTGTAAGACAAACCTAAGGAAAAGTAATTTAAAAAAGGTGAGAAGAGAACGAGCCTTGGGAGAAGGCAGGGAAGCCAGCACAGGTATGGTCTGGAGCCTACAATCGAGAAATACATGACCCTGAGACGCAACCAGAACTGGTTTTTGGAAGCTTATTGTAAACCCCAGGCTTTGCAAGAGACAAAGAGTAAAGTGGAGGTGCTGAAACAATGTCTTGGAGGAAGAAGCTTGAATAAGTAAATCATTCAGAAAAGGAAACATCTGAACCCCCCCATCCTGCGAAAAACAATCACAGGAGCAAGACATTTGGTGAAAATCCCTGGGGCAGTAGAAAATCCAAAGGGTAAAGCAGAGAACTGAAATTGCAAGGAAGAAACAGAGATAAACAAAAACTTCCTGAAAGGGGGATGAACAGGGATGTGACGATAAGCATCCTTGAGATCCAGAGAGACCAAGAAAGCCTGGGGAAGAAGAAGATGAAAGGTGTTGAGCTGAGAAAGGTCCAGAATGGGTTTATAGGTACCTTCCTGGGAACCAGAAACATTCTGGAATAAAACCCCCTCCCTCCTAAGAAGAGGACACAGCTTGAATGGTATCTTAAGTCAGAAGGCCCTGAAGTAGTTCTGGGAAAAAAAGGAAGCTGTTCCTGAGGAGGTTGAGGTATGTCAGAAAAGGAGGAAGGGATTTCCACACCATAAAGCATCCTTGATGGATGACGAACAGAACCAGAGTCTTTAGTGAGTCTTAATCAATTGGGAAAGACGAAGAAAGAAGGGAACCTGGTTAAGGAAAGGGGAAATCAAAAAATCAGACAGAAGCTGGATTGTCTTGAAAAGGAGATTTCTGAGAAGTGGGAGTCTGAGGAGACTTAGCAGAAGAAACCCACCTTGAACCCTTCTTACCTTTGGGAAGAGGGTAAGGCTGCCTGCGGAAAAAAGCAGATTTAGATGGATAATGCCTCTGGAACCTAGGTCTTCTGTGAAGGTTGGGTGCCAGGCCAGCAACTCGACACCATAAAAACACCACTGCCAATTAATCTGTGGACCGGTGATCCACTGGGGTGGCCCCTAACTGGGAAAAGCCAAAAGACATTGCTTGTTTGGAGAGGAAGAAACTATAAAAAATGAAAATGTACTTGTTCACATTTAGGGGTATAGTTTATCCTAGATTTGAGCAAGGAGAGAAAGATTATAGCTAGGAAGTCTTTCAGACTGGTTTGGAAAGATGGGAGGGAGGGTACTAACGTGATGGATGCAGGTAAGGAGTTGCAGACCTTCGTAACCTTTTATGAGCATAGACAATGCCCATCAGATTTGTTAGACTTGTAGACAGACAGGAGTTTTTGGTCAAATGACTGTCTGGGAACATAGTTGTGTAGAATGTTTTTTTAGTGCTGGACAGGCAGATGGATGCTGGATAATTTTATAGGTGGTAAGAAGTTGTGTATATGTTTTACATTATATATATACATATATATATATATATATATATATATATATATATATATATATATATAGATATATATATATAGATATATATAATGTATACACACACACACACACACACACACACACACACATATATATATAAACTTCCATACATAATCTCTAACTAGAACTAGTCATATATATATATATATATATATATATATATATATATATATATGAACTTACATATAGAATCTCTAACATATATATATAAAAAAACTTACTTATAGAATCTCTAACTAGAACTAGTCTAAAATATTCTAAATTATCCTAAATTATCTAAAGCTAAACAAAGATCTTTTTTTATGGGACAAAAATGATGTGTGTGTGTGTGTGTGTGTGTGTGTATATATATATATATATATATATATATATATATATATATATATATATATATACACACACACACACACACACACACACACACACACACGTGTGTGGTGTGTGTACATATACATATATATATATATATATATATATATATATATATATACACATACATACATACCCATACATACATACACACACACACACACACACACACATATATATATATATATATATATATATATATATACATACACATATTTATACACACACACATATATATATATATATATATATATATATATATATATATATATATATATATATATATGGGTCTACTTCATAACATTGAAATTTCATAATGTTGAATTTCATAACATTGAGACTATAACACTGAAAACTCAGAACACTGAAAGTGTGCCTCATAACAATGAAAACTACATTGCGTATGTAAATAAAATCATCTCCACCTATAACACCACCTAACAAACACTTTCTACTACTTTTCTGCAGGGGGGGCAAGCTCCCCTTCACCCACCACACCCCCCCGTAAATTAAATATACCAACTTCAAGATAGCACTACAGTGGAAAAAAGTAATCCACTGTAGTGCGATCTTGGAGTTGGTATATTTAATTTACGGGGGGGGGGGGTGAAGGGGGGCTCCCCCCCACGCGGAAAAGTAATAGAAAGTCTGTTAGTTAGGTGTTGTTATAGATGGGGATTTTATTTACATATGCAATGTAGTTTTCAATGTTATGAAGCACACTTTCAATGTTCTGAGTTTTCAATGTTTTGGTCTCAATGTTATGAAATTCATCATTATGAAATTTCAATGTTATGAAGTAGACCCATACACATACAATGTACACACACACCACACACACATATAAATAAATATATATATATATATATATATATATATATATATATATATATATATATATATACACACACACACACACACACACACACATGAATAAATACAGATGTAACTAGAGAAAATATGTGCAAATATCAAAGGTAAGAGAGAAAAAAATATCTGAAAGCCTTATCTCACTTGAAAGAAATTTACTGATAAGGAGAGCCCTTGAAAACATGACCATTCAAGACAGGTAGCAAATGACATCTGAGGTCATTCTGAGGGGAAGAGGGAATTATGGGCAGGGAAGGAGTCAGAGCTCTGGATCCCCAAGTTCGAAAGGTGCAAAGGTCGGATTCAGCAGCCCAAAGTTGAAGCGGATGAAAAAAACATTTGTTCTTAAGTTTCAAATAACTCAAAACTGTCACACTGGCACTATATTGTCATAACTTTCATCACTCTTCTCCAATTGACTTGTATACCTCAACAACTTTGCTTAAAAGTAACATACACTATGTAAAATATATTCAGAAACATTCCAACACCTTTAAAACAATATTTCAGAGCACTTTTCTTCAAATCATCCATTCAATCAAACATGTGATAAGGAAAAATTATTTCTTTGCTATTCAAAATGGAGTCTGTTTGGAATTCATCTTGATTTAGGACTGAGTTTGACATACGTGTCTCAGCTAAGTTTCATTTTTTCAAGCTAACATAATTTCTCTCATTCTTTATCTGGGAAGAAACTTGTTCCATTTCATTATCAAGGGTGTGACAAATGGTCTGAGAATGTATTGTCAGCAATAACTGTTCAACTGTTATTATTTACATTGGTCTTAAGTCATGATCTGATATTTGCTTGAGTTATACAATGTACTTTTGTTTTTATATATAAATATTGGTGTTTTTTTCCTTTGTTCTGGGTGATGTAAGTTAACTAATTTAGTCTCCCATGAAAATCTGTGAATAAAGGCGTTTCTACTTTGTTGTGTTCTGTGTTATTCCTTTACAGATGGTTCAGGTGTCTTAGATTTCAAATCCATTTGGGGCTTCTGTTGTAGGACCACATTTTTTTGTGTGGGGGTGAGGGCAAAAGACAGCTTCCTGTCTGGTGTTTTTCTTGCTATGACAGAGTCCAGCCACACAGTTCCCTTGGTCTCAGCAGGGAGTGAAATTTTTAGAGGCAAGTGTGAGTGAATATTAAAATTCCTTACATTTTTTGCTTTATTTTTATGAATTCAATTTTAGTATTTGATATGGAATTCTTTATGCATATTTTTTGGAATGCATAAAAAATAAATTCACCAAGAGGTTGGAACTGTAGCTAGGCAAATGTACCAGCGTTTTGCTAGAGAAAACTATGCCTTCTAAGAGAAATGGACTTGGCTCACTAAAAATTATTGTTTCATAGTGTGTGTACACTGCATAGAAGTCACAGACCATCAGAACGCTGGATCCAAATTGCAAGAATAAAATGTACTCCCAAAGCAAGTATCTAACTTATTTTAAATCAATTAAAATGCACTCTGCCTGTCATACAGAGGTAGCCTGTTCCATTTAGTTTTCAAGGTCGTTTTACATTTATAAACTTGGAAAGTATACTTACATCCTCTAGATGATTAATAAATTGTTCTGGAGCATATTAATGTTCAGTAAGAGCTGGAATTCTTTGTCATGGAGAGCACAGTATGCTAAAAATAATCTACCTTGCTACCAGCAACAACTTATTGAATATAGATTGAGTTTTTCTCGGCGTGTACTGGAAGTCAGTGTTTTACAACTGGTATTCTTTTTATAAGCTTTCTCTGGAGACTTTCTAACAATGACAGATAACCTTTAGAATATGAGCAAAAAGAGGAGTTGTATTCAATAATAGATCTAACACAGGTGGTGAATAATTTTACCAGAAAAAACGCTGACCAAGTGCTGAAAATTTTTAATAACAATCCCATAACACACGTGGCATTTGCTTTAAAAATACAATCATTTATCTTATATTGTAAGTTTGAGTTGATGTGTACCCCCAAGTCATTGTATTTAGGGATTTCATGAGCCTTAAATTTACACACAAGGTAACATCTTGCTATGGTCTGAACGTGCCAAAGTATAGCACACCACTTTTTGCAGGATTAATAGATAATCCATATTTGTTTAGCCATCTAAATACATCAGAAAGATATGAACTCAATGTCAGAAAAATTAGATTAGGAAGATAAAAAGAAAAATTGGTGTTCTTTTAACACCTTTATTGAATTATCACTTAAAACATAGGCAAACAAACATTTACATGAAAGAATACAAACCATATTAAACATATTCCCAACTGCAAACAGGATACATCACATATATTCTTTTGTATATTTATCATCAATTTAACATTACATATATTGATTAATTACCACCTTCCTTTAAACCTCACTACTCTGTCAAGACATTATTCTGCATGTACTGTTCCCACAATTCCCATTTTTTTCTATGTAATTTGCTCCTACCCTTTTCAAAAGCTCCGACTTGAAGATCTATTATCTTGGGTGCAATACTCAATACTTCAAATAATGTTGGTTTAGACTTCGATTTCCATTTTCTAATAATTGCTATTTTTGGCAGCTGCCAGAAATAAACTTAACAAGGCCTTACTATGTCTCAGCAAATTAGATCCTATATCTCAACTAAAAGAAAATATTTCCTTAATTACACCCATTTTCTCACTCAGTATTTCAGACAGAGCACTTTGAAGGGAATTTTAAAAGTCTACCAACTCATTATACTGCCAAAATATATGTTCCCAGTTACCGCTTCCTTGCCCATCACACTTCCAACATTTGCCATCTACTGAGGATAAATTCTTTGGACTCTGCTTGGGGTATAAAAATACATATGCAAACAGATCCAAGTAAAAATCCTAAATCTTCTGGACTTTGTTGAATATTTGGAAGCCATACATATGTCCTTCCACGGTTTATTTGCGAATTGCTTATTCACTCGCTCATCCCAATATTTTCCTGATTGTTTCCTATAGTTAGTTACTGTGCAGTATTTTATATATCCTACTAATTAACCCTTTTTTAACAGAAGCTTCTGTTCTAGATTCATTTAAAAACTCAACCAGAGCCAAGTCTTTCACTTAAGATTCTCTACCCCTTTCTTTTTGTCTATACTCAGATATCAGTCCCTGGTAGGGAAGGCAGTCTCTAGTCTGCGGTCCAAATGTCTTCTTCCCATTTTATTACCTTTCCCTCTCCAGACATTTATAACCAACATCTTGACTCCTTAGCCAGTTTTCTCCAGTAAATTCCAGCACCTCATGCTTATTCTCTGTACCCTTAATTGCAGTCATCCCTATATGCAAAATCTCTTTTTTCCATTCTTGTGTTGGTTTAGTTTTTATAATACTTTCTGCTACTTTATGAATATAATATTCTTTGCACAGCTGTTATTCTCTTTAAAGATCTGTATCCAAAACCCACACTCTTCTTGTTTTTTGAATTTCCCTGCTTCATCCTCATCCCTTTCCACTCTGAATTATAGTTTCCTGCTTATATAATGGATATAAGCCTTTACTGTGTAGCTGTAAAACATCCCTTCAAATCAGGTAAACCTTGTTTACCTTGTTATATTGGAAGAATAAGATAAGCTTATCCCATTTGACCCTTCCCCTTTTTCCCTCCTAGATAAAATCTTTCAATTCTTTACTAATTGCTGTCCGCAAGTTCTCCTCTGGTTGATAAAAATAAGCCTGACCAATATATAAAACAAAAGGGATTAACAATATTTTCACTGCTTGTATCTTGTTATCCATATCCATAACAAAAACTGAGAAACTGGAAGCTTTTGTTATCTTTTGTTTAGTCTCTTCCCACATATCTTTAGCTACGAATACAGAATCCTTTCTAATTCATACTCCTAAGAACTTAATGTTCTCATGTCCCCATAAATATGGGTATTGCTGGACCAATTCATGTGTGGGTACATAGTTTACAACTAATTTTATATCCCATAAAGACTTGAAACAGTATGAAGATGTTCCACAACACTGAGATGTCCTTTTCTGGTTTTATCAGGTACAAAATAATATAGTCTGCAAATAAAGCCAATTTTGCTTGATTATCTTATCAATAATATCCTTGAATTTCTGAGTCCCTTATTTTCTTTGCAAATGGCTCTTAATATAAAGCAAACAGAAAAAGGGAAAGAGGACACCCCTGCCTAGTTCCTCTGTTCAGACACAACTCGTCAGAAAGGAACTCTCCCACTTTCATTTTTGCATCCGATCCATCATATAGCCTTCCTAACTAACCATAATCACAAAATGCAAATGCCTCCATTGCCCTACTCATAAAATCCCAGCTTATTTTGTAGAATGCTTTCTCTTCCACAAGACCTACCAACAACAGCAGTATTTTCTTATACTCTGCTTCTCTCTTGATCATCACTGTTATATTAAATGTTGTCAAAAAAGTTTACCCCCCCCCCTCCACAAAACCACACTGATCCATATCTATCAATTTTGGCAACACCTTTGTGATTCATTTAGGTATCACAGACAAAACACTTTTATAACCATGGTTTAAAATTAAAATGGGCCTATATTAAAATAGAGTCTGATTGTTTGTTAACATCTTTAATTATAGCAGCCACCACAGCTTTCTTCCAGGATGCTGGTGTTTCTCCTCCATTTAAACTACTGCAAAACAAAACCTGCCAGATCTCTTATCACTTTCTTCCCTCCTAGGTTCAAACTTCCACAGGAATAACATTTATCCCTGGAGACTTTCCTGCAGATTGAGTGTGCGTCACTGCATTTATATCAGCTCCTCCTAACTTAAGTGTTAACTGTTGAGCCCCATCTACCTCTAACCTTAGCATGCTTAAGTTTTCCATATATATATTGCCATTTGTGCTCTTTCTTGATTTCCACATTTCTTTGCCTTTATTAATTTTCATAAAATTTCCAAAATATCTCTAATACCTGTACTGGATCTCTGGTTATTTTCTGGTTATAAGCCCTCTACATTTGACAACAATCCTTTCCATTTTATGTTGCCTAATTCCTTGTACTAAAAGTTTTTGTGCTCTGGAGTTATCAAAAAACAATTGCTTACAGCAATATTTCTAAATGTAGACATATTATCCAAATACTCTCTTATTTTCTCTTTAGCGCTCTGCAAATGTCTCTCTTCTTGCTTATTCTACAATACATTAACCTTTGTCAGCCCATCTAAACAATTCATGTTGCTTCTTAACCATATCTCTTTTTCTTTTATTTCTAACCTTTTCTTAAATTCCACTTTCATTTTTATCCCACTATCTACAACTTCTGAAGAAATTTCTATCTTCCCTGATCACTCCTGAGTAATTTCCGCTACCCATTCCTTAAATCCCCTTTTATTTAATAGGCAGGTGGGGAAGTGCCACCCTGCATTTCTATCTTAGTAGTTACTGCTGCATGATCTGTAATGGTTATCAGATACGTGTCAAAGCTTTCAATTAAATGCATATGTTCCAATGAAATATAATTTCTAACTAGTTTAGCCCGGTTATCGTGCCTTGAGAAATAGTATATAAATTCTCTCCAAGATCCTACTACTGAATTCATGTCTTCTATACCACATATTTTTATAAATTTCTTAAAAAATCTATCATCTTTTGTTATATGTTCACTTCTAGGTCCCCACATAAATCCTCACTGCTGCAAATTAAATGTCATTCCCCATCTGTAAGTAATATCCCCCAGTGAAAGCTGATCATTTCTCCTAAAACTTTATGCTCGATAACAGCAGTTTTAAGTGAAATATAAATACACATCATATTAATCCTCCTCCCTTGCCAGTAAGCCTCTTGCTACCACAAGTTTACCCGTTATCATCTTTTTCCCCTCTATCACTATTACAGCTCCTCTTGCAATTAGTATAAGTACTCCCCTTTTCCTTTTTCCCTGATACGATGTCGAGTATCAATCCTGAAATCCTTTCTTTATCAAATTCACTTGCTCATATCTTTCCAAGTACATCTCCTGTAGCATTGTTATTTGCGCTCTGAATTTCTTAATATAATTCAATATGCTTTCCTTTTTGTCTAAACCTATGAGGCCATTCAATTCCAAAATAACATTCTTAGTGTAACTATTATAATAGGAAGTTATTATTCCCACCTATTAATTATATGACAGCATTTTAAATTCCTATTTCCAGCTTTTGTATTGCATGCACCCACTAATGTTTGGCAGGTTGAACTTGTATACAACTGTTTCTTGTCATCTCCATTTGAACCTATGTTACATTTTCCAAGACTTTGTGTTTTAATGGAAACCCTCAAAGACCAAACATACCCCCAAAACACCCCCATAAACTATTAACTTAAAACAAGCACACAAAACTATGTATATCTTCAAATAATGAAGTTTAATCCCCTTGATAACTGTCCCAAATCAACAGCTGCACACACAGGCAAAACGTAACCTAAAATTAAGGTAATCCATGCTAAGATGAATACTACAGCCTGTGCTCCTACTTACACTTATTGCTGTCTGTTCTTGCCCAAGTTTTGTTTCCCTCCCAGATGTAAAAACAGTTTGTATGTTTTCAGACAATAATTAACGTTCAGCCTTAAAAAAAGTGCTCTGGCTTTTACTGCAGCTTGCCTCTATGGAAATCTAAGAATAAAATGTATATCTACCCTCTGCTATACACTTCTCAAAATGATCATTTGTTTCATAAGGGGAAACTTTTCATTACATTCAGTGTTCTCTTATTTACTTGCTTACACAAAAAAAATGTTATTAGATTAAGTCAGTTGCCTTAACCCAGAACAGAAGACCATCAATTTTGATATAATCTGAGTTTTAGACACCCAATAAGTAACCATTAATACATAATAAAGAGATCACACAGTTAAGTAATACAAGGCCCAATGCCAAGCCCTGTGGTACCCCCAAAAGAAATTGCTGACCATCTGAAACAATGCCCATTCAACTTACACAGTAGGTTATCCAGCATTTCAGCCATTAAATGACATAAGGAATTCTCATTTTCTGCCTTAGTATTACATTGCGAGGAATGCCCTTAAAGGCCTTTTGAGAGGTCCAACATAACATACCAGAGCTAATGCCATTATCAAGTGCAATTGTGATTGTTTCATAAAATTGTACTAGGTTAGTTAGTATTGAACTTTTTTAATAAAACCGTGATAATTCAAATCTGCAGGAGTAAGCCATTCCCACTGCTACCTTAATAGGGAAAAAATGTAACTTTTTAAAACACTTGCTAGGAAATTAGGTCAACTAATTGGGTGATAAATGGATAACATCATGTACACCATTCTTGTATATATTTTTGAACCCCAGTGGTTTAATGCATAAGACATTGGCCTGTTAAGCCAGGGATTGTGAGTTTGAGTTCCATCTGGATCTTTGCCCACTAGGGGCACAAGCATACTGGACCTAGTCCTCACAAACATGGGAGAATGTTGCTGCAACACACACACACATTCCTGCACTAGTGTAATGTTCTCACTGGTAAGGTTAGACCATAAATCTGTCTCCTTTGAAACAAAAATCAAACTCAGGGACAGCAGCTAACCCTGTAACATTTAGGAACTATTCTAAGGCAAACTTCCAATTAAGTGATAACCTAGAATAAATTTCAAGCCTCCCCCACAAACCCTGAGAACACAGCTGCCTATGTGAAATTGTTCACAGAAACCCTGTACAATCATGTTAATAGATGCATACAGACAGCCATGTCTACCAGAAATAAGATAATAAACTTAAACAACCACCCTGGTGGAATCCAAACATCAATAAGTTGTACAACAAAAGAAAGTCATAGCAAAATTTAGGAAGTGCAACACCCATCAGGATAAAAACTATCAATCCAAACAACCAACTCAAAGTGCAAATCAAGTTTACAAAAAGCCAGTTTTGAGTTAAAATAGCCTTACTGGCCAAAGGCACCATAAGTCTTTCTTTAGCCATATCCATAACTTCAAAGGCAGTCCACAACAGTGTGCACAACTAACTGTAAATGCCACCACCTACATGAAGCCAGAAGATATAGCAAATCTGGCTGAAAAGTTCAGTTCCAATTTTAAAGCCCCTCCCATGTGGCCACGCCTCAAGAAAATACCATCAAACACAACTCTCCTCAACTATCACTAGGGAGCAGGTCCTAAATGCACTCTCCAAGGCCAAGGAGACTGCATCAATGGGCCCTGATAATATCTCAGAATGCCTCTGAAATAGCATGAAGCAAGACATATCAAGACTACTGGAATCACAATTTAACCATAGCCTCCAGACAGGCTTTGTGCCATGATAACAGAGAATTGCAACAATTATCCCTCTACTCAAGGGTGAGCCATCAACGAACTCGGGTATCTAAAGAACCATAATGATAAAGGAAACTTTCAGACACCGGATCCAAACTATTTTGGTTTTAAAAAGGGCAGAACATGACTACTGAACTTGGTGGACTTCAAGAAGGTTACCAAGGCAATGGATGAGGGCAAAATGGTGTATACTGCCTATCATGACCTGGATAAGGCATCTGATACAGTACACCATTTGGGCATTGTAAACAAACTGATAGAATTAAGCATAAATCCCTCTGTCATGTACTGGATAGCCCAACGGTCCAGGAAGTTAGGCTAGTAGAAGTCACCTCCACAAAAGAGGGCAATCACTAGCAGAGTCCCTCAGAGCTCTTTGTTAAGTCTGCTCCTTTCTTGCATTTACTTCTTGGAAGCAAAGACCAACATTAAGGGCCTCTAGCAAACCAAGTTTGCAGACGATTGCAAACTAGGTGATGTCAAAGAATACCCCCCAAGATACAAAAATCCTCCACGAACAGCTAATGCAGACAAATTAATGGTGTAAGAGCTATGGTTTGAAACAATGCCATAAAATGCATAATAATGCCCTTTGGGAAGTTGACTACCTCAGGAGAAACTCTCATTTATAACACACCCCTAATAGTAGACCCAGTAGTCAGGGATTTGGAGACATATACAGACAATAACCTGGCTTTTGACTATGTGTTTAAGGTAAGGAAAGCATTCTATGTTGCTCAACTTATAAGCAAAGTCCTGGCATCCAAGTCCAAGGAAGTCAGCATCCCATTATATTCAGTCCTCATCAGACCCACTGAGTAAAATGCCCCACTTCAGTATGTACCTGACCAGGCACATGCAAAAAATGGAATGCCCACAGAGGTTCCTCACAAAAAGAATATGGGGCACTAACAAGTCCTGTGTGAGCTCCTCAAAGCCCTACCCTATACTCTGTCTCCAACAAACTGTTGGGGGCTGATCGATACTTCGCATACAAGGCTTCCTTGGAGCACATTCTCATGGGCCTTTTGCATATCCGCAAAATGAATTGCATCAGATCTACCCAATCTAGGGACTTAAGCTGTGCTTGTGGCTTAAACAGGACATGCTGGAGGGACAGGTAAGTGTCACAGAGAACATCCCTTCTCTAGAACAGGCTTCCCATCCATGTGTAGTTTAGTTCTTCTCTAACCCTAGTCAAACGTACCTGGACCAGTGAATGGGAAACAGGAAATCCACCCCTGGTTTGGCAGCTATGTTTCTAATGAACAGCCTGTAAATCCTTAACCACCTATGCCTAAGCTTACATATACCCCTTAAAATAGCCTCTGGGGCACCAAAACTTGTTGGATACATTTGTGATTAATGGCTAGGCTTATGAAGGCCCCTGTGCTCGTTAACATAACCTAGTATAAACCTATGAACCCATAAACATCAAGCACTACATAGTATCAAGTACACATTCAATTATAAAAAAGAAAACAAATCTTTACAACAATTTTCCTTTGTAGACTTTATATACATAGGATTTTTGACTTAATTTCTATTCTTGTATACTAGCATAATATAGGCATACTTCCTGATAACTGGAACCACATAATTTTCCAGCATTATATTAAACACTTAAGTGTTTAAGACTGCTAACAAAACAGCCAGGTATTAAGTTAGGTCCAATAAAACTATCTTTTCTGACCCTAAACAGGGCAGATTTAATCATATCTTCAGAGAATTTAGAACATTTTGCTACAGACTTGTCAATGACTAAAATATCTACCAAAGGAATGCTCTTTGAAGTTACTAATGCTGCAAAATAAACATTCAATAGTTCAGCACTGTCCCTACTGTCACCAATTAGGACACCCTTGTTCAATATATGATAATGTACTATGTTTCTTCTTCTTCTTCTTTCGGCTTTTCCCAGTTTGGGGTCGCCACAGTGGATCACCTGTCCGCTCATGATTGGCAGAGGAGTTTCACAGTGTCGAGTTGCCAGCCCGGCGCCCAACCTTTCACAGAAGGCACATACACGCATGCACTCACGCCTAGGGCCAATTTAGAGTGTCCAATCCACCTACAGCATGTCTTTGGGATGTGGGAGGAAACCAGAGCATCAGGAGGAAACCCATGCGACCACAGGGAGGACATGCAGACTCCGTACAGAAGGCACCCCAGCCGAGAATCAAACCGGAGAACCTCTTGCTGTGAGGCGGCAACGCTAACCACTGCATCACCGCGGCCACCCAATGCACTATATTTCCTATAGGAGGATATTTTAGAAAAGAAATTTTAGATAATCGTATTTTTCTTCCTCTTTGCAGCTGATAGACTTGGATGAAAAGGATCCAGTATCATTGTAACTACACAACTTCCATTTTTATCCCAAGACAGAACGGAAGGGAACAGTAAGCACCTGCAACTCAGCCATATTAATATCCTAGTGGTAGTTTTTGTGACCACAATTCCTTAGCAAAAAGGTCCAATAAACTCAAAATAGCAACAAAAGGACAACCAACATGTATTTGTGTCCAGACACTGTTGTCAGTCAACCATATTCTAATTTTACTTCCAAGAGAACCTGGCAGGGGGTTACCTGTAATATTTTCTACCTGAACCTCACCAAGGCCTCTGACATGGTCCTACAGAGGTGGCTGTTAGGAATACAGCAGATGTTGGGGGCAGGACTGATATGAACTGGAATGCTAAACAGTTGAAAGGCAAGACACAGAGCTGTAGTGACAGCGATGATGTCTGGAATAAAGGCACTGTACAGATCAGCTGTGACTGCAATATTTTCATAACACTTCTTACAGACCATATCAGGGAGGAAAGGGAACCGCTGTTTAGGCATGTTTAAGAGAATGAAAAACAGGATCAACCTTTGGTGAAAACACAAAATTAGGTGCAGCACTAAAAAGAGTCTAAGGAATGAAGAAATGAGAAAGGTTAACCAAGTGAGTAGACAGGTACAGTTACGGTTAAATTTAAACAAATGCAAAGAACATCACCTAGTCTACAACATCCATGTAAAGTATCAGCTGAAGGAAGTAGAACCTATGGCAAAAGAGCAAGAAAAGGGATCTGGGTATGTTGGGTACACCTGAGTAGAACACCAAGCATAATTAGGGGGCAGAAGCAACAACAAACTGAAGGCTGATGTGTATCCTCAGCAGTACACACTCCTGAATCAAACAGGCTGCTTCTACTTCACCAGACATGAACAGGCTACACACCTTGGCTACTGTATGCATTTCTGAAGGCTATACGTGGACAGGGACATCAAACCACTGGAAGAAGTCTAGACGAAACTCATTAAAAGGGTGGGAGTGAGAGAGGGAGGGAAAAGGGCACTACCCACATGCCAGGGTAGTGAAAGCTTTTTTCACCACAGACCAGAAGAGATGTGAAAGAGGATAATATGGATGCACAAAATGATGTTGGGGTGATCTCTTTGTACCTTACTGACAAAAATGCTAGATAGAGAGGACACAACAGTAGACTGTAGAAACAATCTGTTCTGCAGTTGTATGAAAGCACTTTTTCAAGGAGAGAGTTGTGAATAGGGAAATAGGGGCATTGAAGAGGCCATGTGACCACTGTAATAAAGGTGAATAGATCAGGTAGACAGAAGAGAGGCAGAATGTGAAATGCACTTGAACAGCAAACTATAGAGGCTGAATATTTGAAGGTGAACAGGTAGAATGTGAAATACACCTAAATGACGGATTATATGGGCTAAATATTTCTACTGTCAACTGAATGTAATGTAAAACCTAATTATTTTAATTTAAGAAAATCTCAGTCTATTCTAAATAAATAACTACAAAGTATGTTGAACATTTCAAATAAGTTAACTCATTCCCTCCAGTACAGCTCTTTTGAGTGTGTAGTGGGTGTGGCTTGATCCTTTAAAAAAAATGAAGTTATCACCTTTCAGTTCTAACAAATAGTCATTGACAGAGGTCACATATCAATACAATTGAGTTTGTCATCATGTATGCTTCAAGATAAAATATTCTGATACCTTGTATGTAGCTATATTAACTTGTAGTGGTTAGTTGATGGCTCAAGTATTTTCACTGTTTGTCACACAAAGAAAGCATAAAATCAAATCACAAATGAGGTGGCCACAATGACTGGCAACCTGATCAGTGGAGCTACTTATGTCTACATCAGAAGCATCTGCCCCACTCCCACACAGTAATCTTAGCAGTACTTCACTAACACCACAGCAGAAATTTCACATTCTGAAGTTGCAGTAATCTTAACAGTACATCACTAAAGTCACAGCAGAAATTTCACATTCTGAAGTTCACAAGTCTGACAGAGATCACTAGTCTACAAAAAACTCTAAATTTCTTTATTTAACATCAAAATCTCTCTGATCACTAAGCTATAAACACGTCCCACCTTTTGCAGCAATGCATTACAGACCAGCTGCAGCTTGTCAGGCGTAATATCCACGGGCACATCAAAAGGTGATCCCAGAATCGCACCACTCTCATCCTTAAACTGAATCAGCAGCCTCTGAACATCTTCCTTCATTGTTAAAATCTATAAGCAAATATTACAAACGGTTAAAATGTAGTCTCATCTCCAGCAGCCAGGTAAATGCATGCTCTAAACTTCTTTAAAGTGCAAGGATATCTTGCCAACTACAGAAATGAGCAATGCTTGCAGTTTTGCATTTGATACCTGGATGAGCTAGCTGGTCCTGGATTATTTTCATTCAGTATCCAGGCCATCTTGCTAAGACATTACAAATGACAGTAACAAACAGTCAAGTACATACAATTACTAAAAATACATGTAATTATACATGTAATTAAACAGGGTGTAAGCAGTATTTGTAGAAATGGTTTATAAACATTTACAAAATACCTCTATTAGAAAGTTATGCAATGACTTAGTGACATTCAGTAGGCAAACCATAGTTAGTTAACTATTTTGTACACTAAAACAACCAAGATGCAGGAATCACGAACCAGGTGCTGAGTAAAAAGTTTTTTTAATTAAAACAGCTCCACCAGCTCAGCGTAAAAAGTACAAACACTTTCAAAATGTAAAGTCAAGCGCTTTCACCCGGGCCCTCCCAGGCTTTTTCAAGATGGTCTTGAAAAAGCCTGGGAGGGCCCGGGTGAAAGCGCTTGACTTTACATTTTGAAAGTGTTTGTACTTTTTACGCTGAGCTGGTGGAGCTGTTTTAATTAAAAAACTTTTTACTCAGCACCTGGTTCGTGATTCCTGCATCTTGGTTGTTTCAGATTACCAGTGGGTGCCTTTTCAGTGCTTTGTTGTGTGTTAATATTTTGTACACTAAACCATACATCAGCTACGAATCTGAAGTAGAAACTTTTACGTAGCAGTACAACGTTACTTAAACTAAGCAAGATGTGCTTAAATCTTACAGCTATACTTACTGCATATGCATAGTTATTTAGTAGGCTGGTAAAATTCAGTCTATAAGCTACTTTGATTATTTATTTATTTATTTGTCTGTTTACTGGGAAAGTTAGACTGGATAATACTCATTTTCAGTGGAGACCTGGGAAGAAAAGTTCCATTTTGTTTACACTGCATTATACACAGCTCCAGTTAAACACAGAGCAGTTACATTTCTACACATACAATAGTTATATTTATTATGCACTCTAAGATTTTACAGAGGTAGAAGTTAAAGAGCAAGCCCATGTGTAACGTGGTGGCTTGTACAAGCAGCAGTTATGTATAAACATTGTTTTGTCATTTCATTGAGAGGTTGAGAGTGTTCTGTTTAAGGAGAGTATTTTACAGTGAGCACAAAGTCCTAACCTGATGGTGAGTATGTGCAGGACCAGGATTGGTGATGATGTTGTTTAAGCAGTGGTTTAAAACTATTGAGCTTGTCGGAGAGTTTTATTTGTGTGGTGATACTATTCCAGAGTTTAGCAATGTATTGGGAGTAGATCAAGTCTCCTGCAGCACTATTTGGCTTCTTTGTAAGTAGTAAGAATTTGTTACTAGAACGGAGGTCCCTTTCTGGACATTAGGGCAGTAATAAGTTTTGTAGTGCAGGGCATTTTTCTGGATGATAAATTAAATTAGTTTGCGCACTGTAGTTAGTTGTGAATATGTTGGGTAGTTGTGCAGTTCAAGCCAGTTTAATTGCTTTAAGCTACGACAATGGTGGGTCTTAAGAGGGAGACTGGTGGCACATTTAGCTATTTTACTGTAGCAAGAGGCAAGTTTCTTTCTTTTGAGTATTGTTTAAGTTTGTTATGATAGGAACAGTGTATAAGAGAGTTGGCAGTAAGAAGGTGGTGGCTAGTGATTTTCCTGCAGTATCTGTAAGGAATCCATAGATCCTATAAAAGGGAGCCTAGTTTCTGATGTGTGGATTTAATGGTGTGCAGTATATGATGGCCATATTTGAGACTGCCACACATTATAAACACCTAGAAGGTTATTGTGAGTTACAGTTTCAATGACACCTAACTTTATGGTAAAAAATTGCTTTTGACTTTGGCAACTTTTGGAGGTAAAAAGCATTAACTTAGTTTACTTGGGGTTGAGTAGGAGGTTTGATTCGTTGAGCCAGGTTTCTACAGAGAAGAAAGATTTTTGGGTAATGTCTCAGAGCTTATTTATTGTTGAGGCTGCACATATTAATGTTGAGTCTTCTGCATACTGAACTAAACTAGCATGGTGAGTGGAGGTGTGGAGGTTACTAATAAATACATAAAACAGAAGAGGACCCAGGATAGAGCCCTTAGGGACACCTGTAACAACTCGATGAAAGGATGAATAGGTTAGCTGGCATGAACAGCTTGTTGTTTTCCAGATAGGTAACCAAAAAAACAAGACAAGGAGTACTGTGAAATTCCAACTGAGCAGAGATGAATGGGCAATTGCTGGTGCCAGGCAGTATCAAATGCCTTTGACAAGCCTAAGAGCATGGTAGACATGAGCAGAACATTGTTTCTATGTTGGTTTACTACACTGTTAAAATGTGATAGAGCAGTAGTGGTGCTGTGCTGGGGCCTAAAGCCATGTTGTGCTTCTGACAGTAGGTTATTTAAGGTTAGGTATTGCAACAGCTGCACACAGATGCATTTCTCTAACATTTTGGAGTGGAAGAGAGAATCGCTAGTGCTCTGTAGTTATTATACTCAGATGTGCTGCCTTTGTGCAGTGGTATGATTTACGAATTTTTCCACAGTGATGGGACACATCTTTCTGCTACAGACCTATTAATTTGTATGGAGACAGGGAAGGCTATGACTTCTGTGGCTATTTTAGGTAGTCTGCTGGTCTACAGCTATGGAATTAGTTTTTAGTTCAAGAAAAAACTCAATATGAGTGAGGTGGGTACTGGACTAACACTGAAGACCTGTGGGTGGTTTTGATTGGACAGGGGTAGAGAGAGGGGGCAGATATATTAGTGTCCAAGAGAGAGAATACTGATTGTACAAAGTAGGAATTAAACTGTGTGAGGATAGAGTCTGTAGTGTCTATTTTTGGAGAGGGAGAGGTGGTCTTACCAGGGCGGAGTAGTTTATTTAGTGATGACCGAAAAAGTTTTGGGTTGTTTTGATGTTTGTCATGTAGGTTGGTATAGTACGTTTGCCTTCTTGTTTGACATGGAGTTTTAGAAGGTTTCTAAAACATCTACAATTCCCTGGTTGGCATATAAATTGCTGTTAAAGCTATAGTTTTCCTACTGTTCATTTTTAGGAGTATTATTAGAAGTTCAGCATTGTTAAATTTGGGTATTTCTTTTTTTTTTTTTTTTTTAATTTCTCCAAGTATTTTGGGTTTCCAGTACCGTGATGGGAATGGACCCCATTCCTCAGTCAAATTATGATTAAAGTTCATGAAATTAGTATTGCTTCAATCTTTGATGTTAGCCAGAATGTGTTCTTCGCAGCACCCGCAATGTGCCCAGTAATGACTCCTGCAATTCATACTGGGTTACATGTACAGGTAACATATCTAAATACGATTCTAGGCTCTTTTTTTTTTATAAGACCCATTGCTCCTACTACTACTGGAACTATCTGGGTATCTTTCTTCCACACTGCTCTCATTTCTGCTTGCAATTTCTGATATTTTATGACTTTGTCTCTCTCTGTACACAAGACACTGTAGTCACTAGGTGTAGTGACTTTAATGATCAATGCTTCTTTTGTCTTCTTTTCATGGACCACTATATCTGGTTTTCTTGCATCTATCTTTTGAACTGTTGGTCATGGATGATACCATGTGATGCAGACTTCATCATAATTTTCTATGATGCTTTGTGGCTCATGTTTCCAGTGTTTTTCAGCTACTTCAATATTATAAATTTTGCAAAATCCCCAATGCAGTCTTGCCACATTATTATGCCTTTTAGTATACAGTCCTTCTGCCATTAGTATGTCACAACCAGCAACAAGATGTGCAACTATTTGCAATTTTTTTTTTTACAAAACCTACATCTGTCTGTTTCTCCCATGCATTCAATGGACATTGCAAACCAACTTAGTCCACCACCTTTGGCCGCCAATATTAACCTTTCATCTTTTGGTTTGAATTCACCTCTCCTTAACCATTTCTGCATTCGATCCTGAGGAGTTTTCTAAACTTAACAACAATATTTGTGCATTTTCAACAATCCTTCCCTTCTCATCTGATCCTTCACCTTATATTCTTTCATTTTTTGGCACATTCTGTTGCTGCCCGATTTATCTACTTCTGGTTTGATTTCCATTTCCGCTTTGCACCAATATGCTAATGCTAAACTAAGCAGGGAAGTCATCTTAGACTTGTTCTCTCTCGTGTTTCAAAACTTTCACTATATTTGGGTCTTGTGAGGTCAGCAGAAATGTATGCAGTCCCAATACTGCAGATCTATACATGTAATCAATTTCGAGGAGGCCCATACCTCCTTCAGAAAGGGGACTATATAGTCTTGGTATGCACTGATTTTTATAAATCATTTGATGTGCATGAAGCATCCTTCCTGTTTTCCTATCCTAACTATCCAGCACCTTTTAGGGCCAGTCAATCACTCCAAAACTGTAAGTTAGGACAGGAAGAGCAAATTGGTTTATAGCTTGAACTTTGCTATTTTTAGTATTACTTCAATCCATCTAAATATTCCTTACAGAGTTTTATTCAAATTTGTTCATGTTTTATTGTTGATCCTTCATCAGTTCCCAAAAATGTATAAACTCCCTCTTGCTAAAGTTCTTTTATATCACGTTCCTGTCGCAAATTGATGTTTTCTTGGTGCTGCAGCTTCCCTGCCTTAAAGGTTGCTTTTGCACATTTATCAAGACCAAACAACATGTATATTATATCATCTGAAAGTTTTGACCATTGTAGTTGTACTTTCAGTTCCTCATCTGATGAACTATACAGTTTTGAATCATCTACAAAAAGAAGATGAGAAGTCTTTACAATTTGTTGCTTTCTGGGAGCCAAATTATAGCCATGACCTAATCTGTTAAGTAGACAGCTTAATGGGTTCAGAGCAAGACAAAAGAGACTGTGGGAGTAAGGTGATGGTTAGGGAATTTTTACAGATGACTGCTATACCACCTGCATGCTTGTTTTATCTGTCATGCCTAAGTATGTGGTATCCTTGGGGGGGGGGGGGTGAGCTAGTTATTCTTTATTTTTTTAACCAGGTTTTGCTAGCTATGACTACATCTGGAGTGTATATGGCAAGATAGGCATGCATGCCATGGATTTTAATGTACATACTTCTTAGGTTCATATTTAGTAGGGTGAGTTTGGGTTCTGTTTTTTTGTTGAGAGGTGTTAGGGGACTGGTTTCTTTTGGGGTTGGAAGTGATGGTTTTATGATCAGTAGGACCTGGGTCAGGGTGAATATCTTGGCTAATTTTTGACTACAGGGAAGAGTGTGGCTAGTTATATTTTCATCTTAGTTTGGTATTTGATCATAAATGTGGATACTTATTTTTGAGATATTTATAGATAAATCAGATATTGTTTGTTTGTAGAGATAGGGTGCTATGGAGAAAGGCTGGGTAGAGGCTGATATTCTCTAAGAGGATTGGCTGAAGTCCTAAGTACATGAAGGAAGTGGATTTGATAACTGGTGATGAAGGCTAACAGAGTGAGGAGGAATAGTAAAATAATTTGAGTTAGGGGCATCTTATTAAACCTGAGTTTTATCTTTGTTGTAAATTAGGATTAGGAAATGTTAGGAGGGTGCTAGGTTGGTTGTAGAGATGTAATGGGATAGTGATAGGGGGCAAGGAGTAGGACAGTTTAGGTCTATATTAAAAGACCAAAGAGGTGTTTCAGTGAACACCTCTTGGTCGACACGTAATGAGCGAATGCATTAAAGCGCGAACTCTCAAAACAGCGATTTCTTTCCCTGGGAAAGAAATCGCTTGACCATCCCTGTGTGTTCGCCCCTTTCCTCACTGTAGTGCGATCTCGGAGTTGGTATATTTAGTTGGGGGGGGTGGGGGGCATAGCCCCCCCACGGTGCTATGTTTTAAAGTGTGTATGCGTTTGTGCAAGCGATTTCTTTCCCACAGAAAGAAACCGCTGTTCTGAGCATTCGCTCTTTAGTGCTTTCGCTCATTACGCGTCGACCAAGAGGTGTTCGCTGAAACACCTTTTCGGTCTTTTAATATAGACCCAACAGTTTGAGAGAGAGTCTTTGGTGGTAAATTAAAGTGGGTGTTACTGTAGAGAGTAATTCTATTGACTGTTTTTCTTCTGGAAGGAACAGATAGTATTGGTTTGAGGAATGTGTGGGTGGTGCTATGGAAGCATAAATGTAGAGTAAGAGGGGATGGGTGGGAACTGGGGCTAGGGTAGGGGAGCAGAGTGAGCCCAAGCCTTAATAAGCGGACTGAAAACTTGGCAAAGAGACAGAGAAAAACAATCAGTGACTGAATTTAAACAGCCACAAACTCTCCTGAGAGAGAAGTCAAAGGAACAATGCAGTTTTGCCAGTAACCACCACTGTTGATGTGCAGTGATCATGGAGTTATAAAGGTTAATTTATTAGACAATTCTGCAAAATTGAAATCAAAATCAATGCACAGAAGATTAATTACAGATTATATGGAAGCAAAACAGTCACTATGTAAAACTAATTAGAGTGATGCATTCAGTGGAAAAACTGCAGCAGGAATGTGGAAAGTTTTGAAAGAGAAACTGAGTGCAAAAACTCAAAAAATGTTTAAAATCAGAATACGGTTTAGGGATATATTTCCATAAGAACAAGACACCTGATTAAGGCGAGAGACAAAAAATATGAGAAATGGAAGAGAGGTCGAACTACAACTTTGAAAACTGAAATAAACAAGTTGGACAAAACAAATTAAGCATAGTGTGAGACAAGATCAAGAAAATTTATATAAGGTTATTGGGCATAACAGGAAACCATTTTATAGATAAACTATGTGTAGATTCTAAAATTTACTCTCAGACACAACAAATTATAGAAATATTTACAAAATCTTAAACTAGTTTGGCTCCACAAAAGGGATGGTAAGTTGTTCTAGTGACATCCAGGTAACCTCAAATACTGAAGTCAAATAGATTATATTGAAAAAGAAGTATGTAAACTGGATCCAAAGCACCGAAAGGAGACAGAATAAGTAATAATGACCGGAGAACATTCCAGTAAGTACTTATACTACTATTTTATTTACTATTTACTCGGTTATATAACTATGTGGAGATTCCTCGAGAATGGAGGCTTGTCTTTAAGGGAAAGGGGAGTAGGACAAACCCACAGTCATTACAGACCCTTAAGTCTACTTTCATATTGTGTAAAAATAATGGAAAAGGTAATATTGTCCAAGTTACTGTCAGAACTGGAAAGGTTGGGACTTTGAGACCATACATTAGCATGCATATGTTGAAAATAAATCTATTACCACCTGTAACAAGATGTTCTGTAACAACATCATAGCAGCTATGAATGAAGAATTGTGTTATGATATAACTTATGCAGATTTTACTTCACCACTTGACAGGGTCATATACAAAATACTGATCAGAAAATTACAATTAGGTATTTATTTACTCAGCTGCATAGCTTATAAATAGGACATGGCAAGTATCATACAGCAACTGGGCAGGTGAAATTCTTGGTTACAGTCAGGGTGTCTCACAGGCCTCTGTTTTGGGTGCTTACCTGTCTACATTGTATATTTCAGACCTATCTTTTTCATCTGAGGTGTTCTACAGTCAATATGCAGATGACCTGAAAAGTACAGTTTTGTACCTACCTTAAATGTAGATGTTCGAGTGTAAACACTGCTGCAGTCATTACACCTGGGTTATCCTGCTGTCAGGCGGTTCCCCAGTCGGCCTGAGTTCCAAAGTCTTGGTCCGGCGTCGGTTGCTGTCGCCTCCTCCCTGACGTCAGTGCGACAGGGGTATATAAGATGCAGCCGACACCATTTTCTTCAGTTTTTCTTGCCCCAGATGTCAGGTGCCCCCAAATAGGTAGGCAATTCAAATTGCTAATAAAACATACATAAGAAAAACAAACAACAACTTTCAGTTACCAGCAAATACTCCCCATAGGTAGCATAGGTAAGTACCAGCAAGTAAGAGGGGAAGGAGGGAGGGTAACCTGGACTGCAGCAGTGTTTACAGTCGAACATCTACATTTATGGTAGATACAAAACTGTACTATGTTCATCGTGTTACATTGCTGCAGTCATTACATTTGGGTGGAATCCCAAAGCTGAGGCAGGGAGGCTGGTTCTATAAGGCATTAGGGGTGGCTATAAGGCCCTGCAGCACAGCAGTGGCAAAGCCAGCTCTGGATTTGGAGTATAAAGGCAAATGGTAATGCTTGGTGAAGGTATGCACAGAACTCCATGTTGCTGCTTCCAAAATCTCCTTGGTAGGTACTCCTCTGAGGTAGGCAGATGAAGTGGCTGTTGCCCTGGTGGAGTGAGATCTAATGCTGCTAGGTACAGGTTTCCCATGGGGAGTATAGCAGAAATGTATACAATGTCCTATCCATTTTGAGATAGTCTGTTTTGAAATGGCTTTTCCCTGTGCTCCTGCAGCATATGCCACCAATAATTGCTCAGTTTTTCTGAAAGCTTTAATTTTATCCAAGTAGAAGCGTAACTGCCTGTGTATGTCCAAACAATGTAGTAGTCTCTCCCCTTTGTTCTGTGGTTTTGGATAAAAAGTTGGCAAGTGAATAATTTGGTTTAGAGCCACACTTGATACCACCTTTGGCATAAACGCAGGGTTAGTTCTTAAAGACAACCTGTCCTGGTGGAAAATGAGGAAAGGTTCCACTGCCATTAGTGCCTGTAATTCTTAAACTTTTCGTGCTGATGTTATTGCCAGTAGCAGAGCAGTTTTCCAAGAGATGTATTTTAATTCTGCTGTGTTAGCTGGCTCAAAGGGAGGTAAAGTTAATTTTTCCAAAACAAAATTGAGGTCCCAAGTTGGGGTAGGTGCTCTACAGGGCGGTCTTATGTTTTTAGCCCCTCTGAGGTACTGTTTGAGCAAAGGATTAGAAAAAATTGGTGGATACGTGTTGTAATGAGCAGAAATGGCTGAGGCGTGGATCTTGATGGATGAGAAGGAGAGGCCCTTGTCCAGCATCTCAGTTAAATATTGAAGTATCTGAGGAATGTTTGGGACAAGAGGGTCAAGGCTGTGCGCCTGGTTCCAGCCACAGAATCTCTTCCATTTATCCGAGTAGGCTTTCCTGGTGCTAGGCCTTCTGGCCTCCAGAATGACATCCATAACAGCTTTGGAGAGAGGCATTGCTTGCTTGACTAAGGAATTTTCCATGCAGCTAGGTTTAAGGTCTTTAGCTGGCTGTGAAGTATCTGATTGCTGTGCTGTGTCAGTAAATGTGGGATTTGAGGCAAAATCCAGGGTGGTTCTTGTGCTAAGTTCTTCAAGATTGGGTACTAGTGCTGGCGGGGCCAGTCTGGTGTAATCAGGATCATCTTTGGCTCTTCTTGCCTGGCTTTTATGAGTACCTTTGGAAGGAGAGGTAAAGTAGGGAATGCGTATACTTGCAGGTTTTTCCAGCTGAATGAGAGGGCAACCACTTTCCATGCTTGTGGATGGTAACTCCTTGTGCAGAATTTCTGTAGCTGGCAGTTCATTGGGGATGCAAACAGATCTATGGCCGGGCTCCACCATTTTTTGTGTTATCATTCTGAATATTTGTGGATTCAATTCCCATTCGTGGGGATCCATGATGTTTCTGCTTAGGTCGTCTGCCAGTGTGTTTTTCTCTCGTGGCAGGAATTGTGTTTGCAGATGAACTTGGTAGTCTAGAGCTGTGTTCCACAAGGTCATGGCTTGTCTGCAGAGGGGGTAGGAGTGGGTGCCCCCTTGCTTGTTTATGTACCACATAACTGTGGTGTTGTCTGTCTTTAGTAGTAGTTGTCCTGGTTGTAGTAGGTCCTTGAAAGCTAAAAGTGCATTTTGTACAGCTAGCATCTCTTTTTGATTGATGTGAAGATGCCTTTGCTCTGTGGGCCACTCGCCCTGAATACATTTTCCTGCCATGTGTGCTCCCCAGGCGTAATCCGATGCATCTATTGTCGGCGTTTGCCTGGCTGTGGGTTGAGTAAAAGGTTGTCCCTTGTTGAGGTGACAAGCTTGAGCCCACCATCGAAACTCCTGTTGAAGGCAAGGAATTAGTGGTATAACTTGTTTCCAAACTTTGACAGTGTTGAGACCATACACCCTTTAGGTACCATTGTAGTTTCCTCATATGCAGTCTGGCATATGAAATTAGTAGTATGGAAGATGCCATGTAGCCCAAGGCCTGCAGATTTTTTCTTGCAGGGAGTTGGGTCTTTGTTGCAATCACTTGAAAGTATTGAGTCAGTTGTCTTTGCTTGTCTGGCGTGAGATAAGCCATCTGGGCCGTTGTGTTCAAGCTGGCACCTAGGAATATTATCTGTTGTGAGGGCACTAGTTTTGATTTCTTTTCGTTTACTGTGTACCCCAGGCAACTTAATAACTTTTTTTTACAAATGCCAGATGCTTTATAAGAATGTCCTTGCTCTCTGCTTGAATCAGGCAGTCGTCCAGGTATGGATAAATTTGAATTCCTTTTTGCCTGCAAAATGCAATTACTGGTGCTAGGCACTTTGTGAAGACCCTGGGCACAGTAGATAAGCCAAAGGGCAGTGCAGAGAATTGATAGTGCATTGAACCAGCTAGAAATCTGAGGTATCTTCTGCAGTTTTGTCTGATAGGGACATGCAGGTATGCCTCCTTGAGGTCCAAAGTCACAAGCCAAGCTTTCTTGCCCAGCATGGGAAGAAGTTGCTGTAGTGTCAACACTTTGAATTTCGGAACATCCAGATAAGTGTTTAGAGAAGAAAGGTCCAGAATGGGTCTCCAGGCTTTGTCCTTTCTGGGAACCAGAAAGAGTCTTGAGTAAAATCCTTGTCCTTGCTCCTGTGGTGGTACATTTTGAATAGCTCTCATGTCCATGAGTGCTGTAATTTGTTTTTCAGCCTCTGCCCATTGATTTGGTGGCAGATTTGGCATTCCTTTTAACCTTGGCAGAGTGCGAAAGTGGAACCTGTAACCTTGAGATACAATGTTGAGAACCCATTTGTCTTTGGTGATGCAATGCCAATTGTGATAGAAAAGTGCCAGTTTTCCTCCTAAGGGGGCTGCCAAGAGAGAGCTGTTTGGCAGCTGTAGTGGGAAGTCATTGAGGCTGCTTTTTATAAGGTTGTGGCCCGTCTTCCCTTTCTTTCTGGCCTGGTGTACCCCACTGTTGAGGCCTGTAAGGACCTTGTGCTTGACCTCTACCTCTTGGACGTCTGTATCTGCCCCTTTGAGGTCTGTCTGTGACTGGAAAGGACCAATTCTTTGTTGGCCAATTTCTGCTAAAACGAGGAGGCTGAACCTGTAAGAAATCCTTCACCGTTTGCATAGATTTTGCCTTATCCTCCATCTTCTTTAATACCTCCTCTGCCTTAACTCCAAACAACACATCCTGCTGCAAAGGTGCATCCAATAATTTTGCCTTAACATGATCTGGTAACGTATGTTCTTTTAACCAAGCATGCCTTCTAATGACAGAGCCTGTAACTACTGCTCTACAGGAGGCCTCTAAAGAATCAAACCCACATTGCAAAGTATGTTTTTCCACTTGTTCAGCTGCATGCAATAAATCCTGCATTTCTTTTAAACTAGAAGGATCTGAATCTGGAATCATCTTTTGTTTCAACTGAGACATCAAAAATTGCTGATATTTTAGCATGTGAAACTGGCAATTTAAGGCTCTCATTGCTAAAGTTGCAGACGTATATACTTTGTTTCCCCATCTGTCTAATGCGCTGGAATCTCTGTCAGAAGGAACTGGGATTTTTGCTGATGAGGCCTTAATCCCTTTGGGTCCCTGAGAAATAGTTCCAGGGTCAGCAACAGGGCTTTTATACAGAAATTTCTGAGAGTCAGGAACTCTAATATCTACCAGGTTTAATTGGGGATGGAGGTAAGGAGTCAGGGTTTAAGCTGGATTCAGTGTAGACATCATCCACACTATCTAACACTGGCGGAATAGCAAGGGGTCTGTGCTGAGGCAGTAAAATGAAGTCTCTGAGCCTTTTCTTGGATTCTGAGTAATCCTGGCCTTCCCAATGGAAATACTCCCTCATGGTATGCAAGGTCTCCCCAAAGGAGTAGTCCTCAGGTGGAGAGGCTGATGGAATTGATTCCTCAGCATCCGAGTCCTCATAAGGGGGTAAAGAATATCCTAGGTCTGAGGATGAATCTGAAGAAATGGACACCTGGTCGGAAGATTCATAGTCTGCATCCTGTCTGGGCCTTTTATCAGGAGGGGGGATGGGATCCCCTGATCAGAGTGATTAGGTCTTCGGCCATTTTGAGCATTTGTTTCTTAGGCATGGAAGCCTGTCCTGGAGAATGCCAAATTTGTTTCTTTGTTTTTATGGGGGCCTTAGACTTAGCAGAGGGTTTAATGGTTAACTGGGTAGGTCTGAAAACACCCTCTGAAGCTGTGGATTGCTCAGCTACTTCGGTTCCCTCTGAAGGGTTAGGGCTGAAAACCTAGAGCGTCCGAAGGCCCAGTCAGCTCCACGTGGGAGTCGGAAACGGTCTGTGGTTCTGTGGAAGCAGTCGTCAGGGGATGCGAAGGCACCTCGCTGAAAATCGGAGAACCGGCGACCGGCCTAGAAGAGGCCTCGTCGTCAGTTTTGGGCCTCGGATGTCTGTCCTTGTCTTTGCGCTTTTTATGTATTCCGGTCGGAAGTTCCGACGGCATGGTGTAATTGAATTTTCTGCCAAAATAATGTCGGGCAAAATCAAACCGACGTTTAATAGTGCGCTTGTTAAACCTAGCACAAAACCAACAACCAGTGACATCGTGGTCTGGGCCTAGGCATGGAATACAATAGGAGTGGAAATCCTTATGAGGTATTTGCTTCCCACAAGAAATACATTTATTAACTTTGACTGACATTGGTCTGAGGCAAGAAAAAGTTTCCCCAATGGGGTACTTAGCTTTGTAGAAGACTTCGGTTCTGGATTCTGAATGAAAATCTCAGGAGTCGGCCGACCGGCACTTGCGAACTGCTTTTGCTTCGGGCATCGCGCAGCAAGAAAGACTGAAGAAAATAGCGTCGGCTGCATCTTATATACCCCTGTCACACTGACGTCAGGGAGGAGGTGACAGCAACCGACGCAGGACCAAGACTTTGGAACTCAGGCCGACTGGGGAACCGCCTGACGGCAGGATAACCCAGGTGTAATGACTGCAGCAGTGTAACACGATGAACATCTGGGTAAACTGATTACACAGATAGAGCATGTCTGCAAAAGAACTTGATTAAACTGACCATTTGGACACAGGAGAATAATATGCTGATAAATACATCAAAAACGAAGCATATGAGATTTGGAAGACAAACTGAAAAGGTGAATATTTAATACAGCACACAGTGAACAACACTGCAGATCATTTAAGGGTATATGGATAGATCCAGCTCTGAGTTTTTCTAATTATATCAACCAATTGGTTAATGATAGTTTGAGAACTACAGGTTGTATAAAAAGATTTACAAAGTCTAAGAAATCAGAAATTATGAAGACATTGTTAATTACATTAGACCCAAACCTGAGTATGGAATAACAATATGGAAACATTACAAGAAAACAAGCATCAGTAAACTAGAAAGATTACAGCGGAAATATATTAAGAGCATCCATGGATGTGAAAATTGAAGTTATTACGAAACACTCAAATATCTGAACTTATACAGTGCCTCATAGATATTTAACAGGAGATCTTATTCAGGTATACAAAGCATTTAGAGACAACTACCTCTGTCTGAATGTTTGGGGTTATCAAAATGTAGTAGAGAATCATCAGACAGCCTATGCAGAAGATTCTATATAATAAGAAGTGCACTAACTGGTTCTCAGAAAGCAGCTGCTGCATGGAAGACTACCAAACTACATTAAAGCAAGCACTAGTTTAGACATTTTTAAGAACAGCCTGGACACTTATTATGGGAAAAACTGTTTTAGTATATTGGCAGGCTAGAAGGGCATTAATGCCCATGCCTGAAATATTAGTGTGTGTATATATATATATATATATATATATATATATATATAGAAGTTTTAGAGAATTAGTCCAATATCACCTTGTCCTGACTAATGATGATATACAACAGTTAAAAACTGTGCTTGACTGTTTGAACAACTGCGTAATGGTAAGGAGGTTTCTATGGATTTTGAAATGCAAAGTCCAAAGGCTACTCCCCACCCCCAAAGATCAGCAAAACAACAACAAAAAGTAAGCCAGACAGCAGGAATATAGTTCTGGAAAAATACTGGCTCAGAACTGAAAGTGGTTGCACAAGCATCTGTGGCAAAGGAGAGAAAAACTTAAGGAAGGGAGACAGTGGACTGCTAAAAACAATCAACTGAACACAGTTGAAGGAGAAGGTAGCAATGGGATTGCTGTGGTCTAAGAAAATTGAGCTATTATAGTGGACAAAGTTCTTTGTTTTAGGCTGCCATAATATTTATAATTTACATAAAAATATAGTCCACAGACTGGTGTTCAAACTGCAGACTTTACTGTTACATACATATTTGCTTACAGAGACACTTCTATAGAAAAATGAAAAACACACTAAATAGACAGCTGTGTACACTGAGTCAATGGTGACTGTGCATAAATACTAGCTCAGAGCTGAAACTGGTTTAACAACTGTCTCAGTCAAGGAGAAATAAGAAAGGGAGGAAAACCACAGCTGACTTCCTTGAATGCAAGTGGTTCTACTGAAAAAAAAAAGACAGGATGATATAAATAATGGGAGTAGCAAGTATAAACAAACAATGGGAGTAGCAAGTCTAGAAGAAGTGAATAAAATATGAGAGAAATAAATAGTTTGAGAAAGACCAGAAAGAGTAAATGTCAGTGCCTGTTAGGAAACAGGGAGTAAAAGCTGACCACCAGGATGTGAGTGGAGGAGGGTTTACAGATTATAAGGCTACTGCTTACAAACCAGGACACTGAAGCACTTGTCTTCAGACTAGTCAGTGTGCAGGCTAAAATACATGCAGAAAAGATGGGATGGATGCCCCTAACACTTGAAACACAAGGGCAGAGGTGGTACGAAATTTGTCCAAAATAAATGGTGGGTGGGTTAAGTGTCGGACTCAGACTGCCTTTTGGATGAACCTGCTGTGAGTATGCTTTACGGATGTTTCCAGTGAACTTAAAGCACACGGGCAGAGGAAGCTCAAAGTTTGTCTAAAATAAATGGTGGGTGGACTGAGTGGACCCAGACTGCTTTTTGGACTAGCCTGCTGTGTGTATACTTTTAACTCCCTTCCACCCTGCTATAGAGAGAGGGAGGGAAGAATGGAATGAATGATGAATTATACTGGGGAATTTGGTCACTGAGATTACTATATTTAAAATGAAAAGAGGTGTTTATTTGAAATAATTTAGTCAGGGTCTGACAATCATTTATGTTTGTATTCTTCTTCTTATGGCTTTTTAAGTTGTTTTCTGAACTGTTAGTTACCTGTCCTCCTCATTTTTGTGGTCCAGAATTCCAGTTTTCTGGTGCTACTAATGAAAAACCCATGTTCCTTACTGCTAGACTATTGGGCATAGGTTAAGTTGGATGCCTTCTTGATTTTTTTTAGTGAGTTGTCCATACATTTTACTTGGAGTTTGCTTTTAAGAGGTGGGTAATAATTTTCCAACAAGTAGGTTGAAAATTAGGCAATTTAACAAGATGGCAGTCTCAAGTCTAGAATGTTGTAGTATTTCCTGCCTTACTTTGTGCAGCACTTGGTGTCTTTTCTTCTTCATTAACTTTATGTCTTAATCACTCAAAATAGCCAGGGCTTTTCACATGCCCCTGGGTACAACATACAGGTTTACTAGGAGATTACGTCTCTGACCTAAAAGCTTGCCATTTTCTTAAGGAAAATACACTTAAATTCAGTTCGGGAAGAGTGGACCCCAAATAGCCATGCAAGCTATGCACTGTCCATCACATGATCAGCCGATGAGAGATTTTCCGTTTTTTTTAAACATATCCTTACTCTACAGTTCAGATCAACTACTGGAAGTGTGATACATACCTCTCAATTTCTTTGCTCAAGAAATCTGGACAAAGCTACAAATAATGGAGCATAAAGGCCCAATACTAGGGACTATTTTTAAATATTACTTTAATTCACTTAAAAAGTTAATGGAACAACAAGTTTTGCAGCAACGTGTATTTTCTGAACAATAATGTGCATGAAACTCTATTATTTACCAGAAAATCAAACACTTTATGAGGGTAGAGCAGAAACAGGAAGCAAAATCAGGGCATTGTGCAAATATCTGGATAGCAGAAAGGTATGGCTTGATGTGCCCATCTCTGCAGTTGAAAGCATGGGCATTTCTGAACATGCCCCCCCCAATGAAACACCTGTCAAGACTTGCACTACCACCTCTGGCAAATAAAGAAACTACACAGTGACACAGCTACTTTCAGATAACCAGGACTAGAATAACCACTTAAATTCTGGTCATCAACTTGGTACAACACATGCAGCAATACCTCACTCTGCACAGGTCAGTCTGACGATGCAGAAATGTACCCAAGTAATCACAATGCTTGTGCTGATGATGGATTTATCCCACAAAGACTCTTTTTTTAAATCTTATACGACTTAAAAAAAAAAAAAAAAAAAAAAACAAGGATAAACAAATTATTTGAACATAAGGTAGAATTTGCTAACGGTCTTAAAGCTGTGGATGCACAAGTCCTCTCCTGCGTCTCAGAAATTGTTAGTTCTTATGGTTAAGGTAGTAGGTGGCCAGCCAGTATATTACAAGGATTTTGGACTACAGTACAATGAATATGATGGAGACATCCAGCGTGGTGTCAAAAAGATTTGAAAGCTCTATGCTGCTTTGCATGACAATGCATTTCAGCCTAAACAGATTATAGCAGATCTTAAGGCCTTCCTTTATTGAAGGGGCAGTGCCAAAGATATCAGCCCAACAGGCAGATTCCCTGACACAGGACATTATGCTTGCTGAAGTGGAGCAGATTCTTAATACTGTTGGACAGAGGAAAGAACACAGATGGACTGCCAATGGAAGTATAATCCTGGAAGTAAGTGTGTTTTTCTGCAAAGGTTTACCAGACTGGTTAACATCATTTCAGATGGGCATTCATCCCCGATCATGGCAGAAAACACTCATACCTGTAATATTAAACCCTAGTAATTATCCAACACAAGTTGACTCATATAGGCCCATTTAAATTAATCCTGAAACAGCACTGACATCTAGGAACAAGATCCAAGTCATAAAGTAATTTGCTCTTCCTGTCCTAACTTACAGTTTTGGAGTGATTGACTGGCCCCAAAAAGTGTTGGCCAGATTGGATATTAAAACAAGAAGGATGCTTCACGCTCACCAAATGATTTATAAAATCAGTGTATACCAAGATTATATATTCCCTGTTCCGAAGGAGGGATGGGCCTCCTTGAAATTGATTACATGTATAGATCTGCAATCGTGGGACTCCACACATCTACTGACCTCACAAGATCCAAATATAGCGAAAGTTTTGAAACAGGAGGAGAATAAATCTAAGATGACATCTTTGATTAATTTAGCAGAAGCATATCGACATCAAGCAGGAATGGAAATCAAACCAGAAGTAGACAGAAACCAGGCAGCAACTGAATGTGCTGAAAAAACAAAAGAAAGAATATAAGGTGAAGGACCAGATGAGAGGGCAAGAAATGTAGAAATAACATATAGTTGCAAGTATAGAAAACTTCTGGAAGAGCCTCATGTTGATCAAGAACGAACACAGGAATGGTTAGGAGAATTGAATTCACATCAAGAAATGAAAGGTTAATATTGGCAGCCCAAGATAGTGGGCTATGTACACGCTGGTTTACAAAGTCCATTGAACATGTGGGAGAAACAAACATATGTAGGTTTTGTAAAACCAAATTGAAAACAGTCACACACCTTGATGCTGGTTGCAACACACTAATGGCAGAAGGACTGTATACTGAAAGGCATAATAATGTGGCGAGACTGTTACACTGGAGATTGTGCAAATATTATGGTATCGAAGTGGCTGAAAAACACTGGAATCATGACCCACAAAGAAGCATAGAAAATTATGAAGTTTATATCACATGGGATCACCCAATGCCAACAGTTGAAAAGATAGATGCTAGAAAACCGGATATAGTGGTCCAAGAAAAGAAGACAAAAGTAGCATTGATCACTGAAATCGCCACACTTAGTGACTACAGTGTCTTGCGTACAGAGACACAAAACCTGGATCTGCAGGCAGAAACGAGAGTCATGTGGAAGAAAGATACCCAGACAGTTACAACAGAAGTAGGAGCAATGGGTCTTATAAAAAAGAATTTACAATCGTATTTAGATATGTTACCAATTCATGTAACACCGTACAAATTGCATTACTGAGCACATTGCGGGTGCTGCAAAGAGCACTTTTGGCTGACATCAAAGAGTGAAACAATACTAATTTCATGAACTTTAATCGTACTTTGACTGAGGAATGGGGTCCATTCCCGTCATGGTATTAGAAACCCAAAAGACTTGGAGAAATTAAAAACGGGAGAAGCCCATTTCAATTTTTAATCATAACTTGTTTATGTCTATTTTAGCCAAAAGACAGGCAGTGATGGTTCCATCACTGGTTTAACCCAGCAAGGGGCTTAATTAACCTTCTTGCTACTAAGACAACTTGGTGTTTTCTTGCAGTATAAAATGTAATACTCAAAAAACAGTAAGAGTTAACTTTGATCTGGAGGACCGCCAGTCAATTTCTTCTCTTTTTTTTACTTGCCTCTAATTCATTGGTATATCTTGGGCTTACCTTCGCTTTGACATTGAAAGGTAACAGTTATTATTCCAATCTATTTTGGAAAGGGCTAATTCTATACTACAGTGCTGGAAAGAGCTATAGTTCACCCAGTTATAGCACGCCAAGACAGTTACTTGGTTTATGCTCCCCTTATTATTAAATGCTTCACAGAGCCTGTATCACCTGCAAATAAGATTTTTGATAACCATGACCCTTTCTTTTACGCAGGGGAGTCTTGGGGTCTCTGATCCCAAAACATACACTTTGGTGGCAAGACAGACTGCTTGATGGGCTAATGCATACCCCCTATGACTTGCTATGGAAGAGTTTAAAATCTAACAGATTGGGGGACGAGAATTTTTGTAAAGCTCATTATCTCTAAGTAATATTTGCAATTAAGTATTAAACTTAAATCTGTGCCAGAAAGAGTGTCCACCATCAGGCAAGCTCACTAAGATCGGGTAATGGCGAGAAATGTAGCTCAAATACAGTATTGTCATAACCGGGTTGTTTCAATAATAACATGTGCAAATTCCTAGGTAGGTATTCTGGTATGGAGTACTGGGAACAACAGGTACAACTGCATGGGGGATGGGGTGTTTCTAGAATAAATTCGGCTTGAGAGATGAGGATAGGAGAAACTATGACATACGCATTTCAATGACAAAAATATTTTCTGCATGAGTTTCTTTAAAAGGCATTTTAAGTTTTCTGCAGGAGTAATTACATATGAGATATGGGTACACATACACGCACACATACAGTCATGAACTGTTAAAACATTTGCACTATGAGAGATGATTAATTTCTAAGTGTTAACAGCTTGATGTAAATATATTTGGTTAATTTTATTCAGCACTTCTGAAGGTAGATGATTTCATCAAAGAACTGTATACGTGTGACCATGCACTGACTTGCATAAATGTCGTTTCATGGAATTTGAACACAGGACTTAATTGTGAGGTGGTATAGACTGGTGTGGTTATTTTCAAATCATAACAAGAATTCAGGCAAATGTAAGATGTGTTTTCCTAGGCTCGTTGACACTGGAGAGAAACATCACCGGTTTGTAAACATTTGCAGTGATGTATTTATAAAAAAAAAAAAAAAAAAAAAAAAGTATTTGAGTATCAACATAAATTAAATGTTTTTGTCTATCTTGAAAAATGCAATAAAGCAATTGTCAATGCTACTGTGTTATCCAAAGGTGCATCTGGATATTACAAAATACATTTTATTTTGGAATGCACTTATTACATTACTGAAGACAAAGCTGAGAGTATTCTGCTTTTTATGTGAGATACAAAATTTACAGACTGCGTTTGTTAACTTGGAAATAATTAGTTTATGGCTTATATGTCTTACACTGAGATTTTAGTGAGACATTCTAACTGGACTGTAAAGAGGATATCCATCACAAAGCTACAGGACTACAATAATAACTTGTAAACTCAGACAAGCCTGACATTCTGAATGGTATAGTGACAGACTAAATTTTAAAACAGTACTTTTCCAAAAAGAGAAAGTGCAGGTGCAAATTCCCAGATTCAAAATATTTTCTTGTGAAGAAGTTGTTTGACTGAATTCATATATTTTCTTACTGTTACAAGATAGATATTGCAGGTAAACTGGAAAGAGCAATAGATTTACTTAATCAGTGTAACAAAAATAACATGTTTGTTTACATATATGGGGGATCAGACAAGGATAGCTTCCAATATGCTTTCACAAGACAAAAGGGTAAAAGGTAAAACAGGCAGGTCTCCAAACCCATGTTCTTTACTACATACAGAATAAAGGAAAAGTTTCACTGATATCGGAGTGGAGCAAAACAATAAACTGTGAGGTAGCCAACATATAATCCAGAAAGAAGGCGAGGAAATTGCCAGTTTCAGATTCTGGCCAAAGTTAAGATTTATATCAAAAAGATCAGTAGTGACCGAGAAAAAAAAAACAGAAGGTTATAATGGGAAGAAATGTCTGTTTTTGTTATTCATTAGCTAGAATTAAAATCTAAGCAAGTAAGACAGCATGAGCTGTAATACGACTGAAATATTAACAATTACAAAGTTTTTTGTGCGCATTTGCAGTAAAGACCAAGTAAAAGATTCAGGTTATGTGAAAATCAGAAGATTCAAGGTTTGAGTCTTAGCTAACTAATGACTGCTAATCTGACAAGTAAGGGATTTTATGTTTCTATCACAGATATACTAGATTTCACTAGATGTAATTTATTTTAAAAGTAAACGTGTAGGGAAAGTATAGATTACATTTTCATGCTTATTTCACAGTTTGTAAAAATAAATTAACATGGGTTTTAAAAGAAATTTTGGTACTTGCGTATTATCGCAATCAGATTTCAGTGGTTGCGGAAATCGCATAGTTCAAATGAAATGAGTACATGTAAGACTTGAAGGAGTTTGAATAGCACTTTCAAGTCTTACATGCACAATCTGGTCGTGACTAAGTACGTCTAAAACCCACGGATCAAAGCAATAGTCCCACTGTACAAATTGCTGTAAAAAGGGTACGTTATAAGGTCTTGTTTACGTCTGGCATGTTTCTACTTCTGGACTGTACACCTTGTAACGTACCCTTTTTACGGGCAAAGAACTACGAAGAAAAGTGAAGAAAAACAAGTAAAATTACATGTCAGAACTGCTATGCACTAAAATAAAACTGTACGCAATGTATACCCCCCATTCAGTGACTGCAAGTAGGAGGAGAAATGTTGGAAATAGTCATCTCGATTCCTATCTTAAAAAAGTCGGCAAACCAACAGTTTTTACAACGCATGCCTTGGAATTCTATACATATTAGAGTGCAGTGAAAGGCTTTGACAGCATTGCCATTGCATGCGTGTGTAATGCACGCAAACCAGGAAGATGAATTTGGCAATTGTTTTTCTTCCTGATGGTAATCCAGGCAGTAATGATTTACACCACCACCTTACGGTGTTTCCTGCACTTGTTTTGATTCCAGGGTGTGAATTCTGGAACCGAGAAAATCTGGTTGCGATAATACGCAAGTACCGAAATTTCAATACTGGTAAACTTATGGGTAGACATAAGGAAACCTTCATTCATAGGTTCAGGCAAGTACTATGCTGGCTGCCCTTGCAGGCCATTTTAAGCCTAGCCAAGTTCCTTTTTTGTGTTCCCATTTGGTTATAGACTGGCTTTACCCATCTCATATTCGATAATTATATATTACCCCTAATGAGAATACCAGGGATCATACCATAGATAATTTAAGGGGACCTGTGCATGGGATAAAGCATTTAGGAGCTGCCTCTCTCCATTAGTAGTACAGGGGGCAGTCCTAGACTAAAATTTCTATTTTCCATCCACAGATCTAAGTTGCACTTGAAAATGGACATTGATGAACTTTCTTTTATGTGGATAGGTAGTCTATTCCACAGCAGTGGTATTTACTGTAAGATATACCTTTTCCTCCAAACTGTTCTGTCAATGTTGCAGAACAAGTTTAGATACCTATACTGGGTATTTATGATGCCACTGGACTTGCTGATGGGCAGTAAATCCATCAGTAATAGGTTGGTGGATGCCTTGTATGCCAGACACAGGTAATCTCTTAGCAATACGTAGGATACAGAGTACAGTGACAAGGCTTTGAGTCAGTCCGTGTAAGACATGTTTTTTAGGCCTTGTATTCTTTTTGTATGGTATTTCTGTGGGCATTCCAGCTGTTGCAAGTGTCTGCAACAGATACATGCCAAGGGGGGCATTATATTCAATGAATGGCCTAATGAGGGCAGAGTAACGGGCTACAATAGCATCCCTATATCTAGACACAATCCCTTTGTTTATAAGCTGTGCTATGTAGAAGAACATTCTTAAAACAACAGACATATGTTGGTCAAAAGTTAGGTTGCTGTCCACATAAGTTCCCCAAATCACGAACAACTGGGTCAACTCTTAAGGGCGTATTGTCAACATGGTAGTTCCCTGGGGTAGATGACGTCCCAAAAGATACAATAATGTATTTTTTGGCATTTAGTTTTAGACCGTGATTTTGACATCAGTTATTTATTTCAAATAAACCTTCCACCAGGATGACAGAGTCATTTGGGAATACAATGACTGCTGCTAGCTTGCAGTCATCTGCAAATGTAGTCAGCCAGAGCCCTCTGGTATTGGCTTTTACATCAAAAAAGTAGATGCCGAACAGGACAGGTCTCAGCACAATATCCTGGAGAGACTCCACTTATGACTGGTCTCTTCCCCTATGCCAGAGTCTTATCTGTGAGATGGCTGGCAATCCAACTGTAGATAGTGTTAAAGGGTGATAACCAATGAGAACTGGCAAATATTTTAAACCAACGGTAAATGGTATATTGTAACTACATAAATATTATTTTATACACAAGAACATGTGGATTTTCAGTTTTTTTCTGAAATTACAGGAGACTAGATAGAATTAAATTCTAAATGCAAATTTTATATTCAGATTTTTATCTGCGCAAGTTCAGGAATGTAAATATGAATATAACAACTCTAGTTAGTTGATTAAGACTAATGACAAAGGGAAAAAATTAACCTTAGTTACATAAAATAATAAAAAATACATTAGAAACCATGAGTCAAAAGTAGTAAGACTACTTATAAAATGTACATTGGAGGAATAGTCACTCAAGAAGTGTAAGAGGTTATAGTTTTATTTTAAGGTAATACTGATGCAAGGACTAATTTATTAAAGCAAATCTAATGTTTTTTTCTGTTGAATGAAGGGTATTGATAATTTAGAATTTTAACAAAAGTTTCAACTATCAAAGGGAAACAACTACTTCAATGCTCAATACGATAAGTTTATACTTACAAAGAGTTTACACAATATGCACAGTATGTATGTATATGTGTATATATATTTATATATATATATATATATATATATATATATATATATATAAAACTAAACAGACTTTGCAGGTCAGCATCACAGCTGACACTATTAAAGCATCAGCTTGAAAAGTGACATGTTTGTAAAAATGAGTTAGATAAAGGCTGCTTAATGAGATCCAGGCTATAAAAATGATAATGTGATATGGTCAGTGACAAGATACCAGCAGGGTACTCCAGAACTCACATAAGCCTACACCTAACGGTCCCCCAAATGAGAAGCCCACAAGGCAAACATATGCTTTACCTAATACTCTTGCTATTTTGGACTGTATTATGTTGAACAAGGAGAAGATAAATGTTAGTTGCCTATCTGCAGCCAGGATCCACAATATCACTCATACATATACACATGCACACCCACACACTTGTTACTGCTCAGGTACCATTATGATTCTATCATAGTCCATGTTGGCATACATGACCTGAAACATACCTCACTGGACTACATGAAGAGAGACATACTGGATCTTTCAGAACATGTGTCGCAGATAGGTGAGAACCTTGTATTGAGCAGCACTCTTACCTCCACCAAGGATGAGTCCACAGTAGGAACATAAAATGTTTGATTTTAATAACTGGCTTAGTTTCTAGTGTCACTCTGGGGGAATCCAATATCTGTCAGCATGGGAGAACACTGTCAAAAGACCACACTGCTTTGCCAAGGATAAGCTGCACCAGTTCCCCCTAGGCGTTGCCAAGGATAGGCTGCACCAGTTCCCCCTAGGCTTTCAGGTATTGCATGCTCCAACCAGAGGATTAAATATACTGGATCTGGTACTCGCCAACTTGGGTGAATGTTGCACCCCTCCCCCAAACCATGTCATGTCAACACTAGTGAGGGTGAATCACAAAGCTGGCTCATTTGAGGTAAAAATCAACCCAGAAAATGCAGCTAAACTAGTAGCAGTTAGGAAATACTCAAAGGCAAACTACATCCTATTAAGTGAGTCTGTCTTCCCCAACCATAAGACCACAGCTAACTATGCAGAACTATTCAGATTCACTATACAGACATGTGAATGGCTGCACAGTGGCCACCGTACCTACCAGAAACAAAACCCAAAACAAGCCCCACTGATGGAATCCTCACTTAAACAGGGTATATAAGAAAAGAAGACATTTTTTGGCCAAAATCTTAAGCAACCAACTTAAAGACAAATTCTATCTTATACAACTAAACAAAAAACTAAGTGATCTAATTAAGTCCAACAAGGCCAGCTATAAGGTTAGGATAGCCTTGCAGGCTAAAGAACAGTCAGAAGGCTTTCTTCAGCTCTGACCAGAACCCTAGAGGTAACACACAACAGTGTGCTGAACTGGCAGTGAACTGTACCACCTATACTAATCACGGTGACAAAGTAAATCTACTGGCTGATCAATTCAGCTCAAATGAACACCAGCTCCACCTGGTGAAATACTCTCCAACATACTTCCCCAGCTATCACCATGGACCAGGTGTTGACAGCACTCATTAAAGCGAAGAACATTGCCTCCACGGGCTCAGGCAACATCCTCAGTTGCCTCCTGAATAGTCTAAAACATGACCTATCAAGCCCACATGAAGCACTCTTCATCTACAGTCTTAAAACGAGCGACATTGGAGGAATGCAACAGTCACTCCCCTAAACAAAGTGGTCCTTCAACTGACCCAATAAACTACAGACCCCATCAGTCTAACAAGCCTAACATGCATATCTGTGGAACAAATTATCATGGAAATGATAAACAAGGATACTGACAATCTACAGATACTGAACCCATCCCATTCCGACTTTAAGGGAAGGCCATCCCTACTTAACCTGTGGGTAGACTTCTTTGAGAGGGTAACCAAGGAAATGGACAAGGGTCAAACAGTGCAAACTGTGCATCTTGACCTGGCTAAGGCATCTGATACAACACCCCACTCATGCATCACTGACAAGCTCTCTGAGCTAGGCGTAAATCCTTGCATAACTCGCTGGATTGACGGCTGGCTCACAGACTGACCCCAAGATACCAGGATTGGTGAAATCACCTCCACCAAGAGACCTGTTACCAGAGGAATACCCCAGAGGTCAGAGCCAGGCCCGCTCCTGTTTGGCATCTATTTCTCAGAAGTCGAGGCTAACATTAATGACTCACTAAGTTTGCAGATGACTAAGCTGGGCACTATTACAGATTCCCCTCAAGCCACAAACATCTTGCAAGTGGGTTTAACAAAGACAAATGATTGCTGCTAAAGCCATGGCTTAAAGCTCAGTGCCAAAAAAATGCATTACATTCTCCTTTGAGAAACTGTCAACCCAAGTTAATTACTCCAGTGATAAAACACCCCCTAAAAGTCAACCCAGTAGTAAGGGATCTGGGAGCATAAGTACACAGCAATTCACTTTGTTGAACATATAGCCAGGATAAAAAAATATATATTTATGTTGCCCAACTTATAGTCAAGGGTATGGCATCCAGGTCCAAGGAAGTTACAGTACCACTCTACTTGGCCCTTAAAAGACCAATCATTGTACACAATGCCCCCTTCGGCATGTATCTAACCAGACACTTGCAACAGTTGGAACACCCACAAAGGTTTCTCACCAGGAGAATTCAAGGCACGAATACCCTGTCCTACACTGACCACCTAGAGGCTCTTCCTCTGTATGCAGTCTCCTAAAGGCTGCTGACAGGGGATCTTTGCCTGGCTTGCAGGGCTTCCTCAGACCCAGCCCCAATTCATTTTTTTGCACATGTGTAAAACAAACAGCACCAAAAACATTAGCAGGGATTTGAATGTTGCTTTTGACATAAACAAAATGTGCTGGAGAAACATGTGTCCCAAAGGATCCCTGCACTATGAAATGCGCTGCCGATCCATGTAAAACAGAGATCATCCCTGACCCTATTGAAACAAAACCTTGACAACTAGATGGGAAATCATAAAATGTATCCCTGGTCTGGGCCCCATGTCCTTTATGGACAAAGGGCATCAATAAAAAATGTACTATCCTAACACCCTCCCCTACAAATCCTTAGCTACCTGACTACTAACTTGAGTGCTCCCCTCCCCATATGATACTTGGGACTGAAACAGTCCAGGGTGTCTGGCTAGGCTTGTAAGGGCCCCAATGGTCATTACACTTGTAACAACCTATGAAATACAAGACATTACTTTAATGTCTGTCAGAACAGAGAGGAATATAAGCCACAGATGGGCTGGTGAAGTACAAAAAGCAGTACAGAAGGTACAAGCATTAATGGGGCAAATGCAAAGTATAGCTGTGTAAGCTGAACTTACCATAACAGTAGATGCTCCTGTGTTCACTGCTGCAGTAGCCTTAGCTATGCAGGTTATATCCTGCCAAGGAGAACAGCCAGCCAGCCAGCTTCCAAAGATTCAGGGCAACTTCCATGCAGCCAAATTGTCAAGCATCTTGAGCAGAGCAGATTAAAAGACAAGTTTTGGTGTGAAGTCCTTCTGAGCTTTCCTAACAACAGAGACAGGACGGCTGAGTCCTGAAAGGATAGTGCTAAGAATAACAACAAAATAAATAAATAAATGTCCACATCCTGACGTAAAACATGCACCACAAAATAAGGGGATGGGGGGAGGGAGAGGCTAGTGCAGCAGTAATTATTCAAACATCTACTGTTATAATAAGTTCAACTTACACACCTGCACTATGTTCTTCATACTGATCACTGCTGCAGTAGCCTTACCTGGACTACCACAGATAACTATATTTGGGAGGAGGACACCTAGGAAAGCTTGATCTACACCTAGAGAAGGAATCAGGCTTATAGTGCTTTGTAAAAGTATGTATGAAGGACCAACTAGCAGTTCGAGAACAATTCTAGAATCCAACCCTTTCCAAAATGTCACAGATGAAGCCAAGGCCCTGGAAGAGTGGGCCTTGACCTTGCCTTGAACAGATTTGTCATGGTGAGTATAACAAAAGGTAACAGACTTGGACAACCATTTGGAAATAGCCTGTTTTGACGTATATTATCCCTTCTTCTTACCTTCACAAGAAATGAACAATTGATCTAAAAGATTTAATTCAGTCAAGACAGTACCAAATTGTCTGTAGAAATCCACACTATGGAGTATCCTTTCTCCTTTATTTTTAAGTTCAGGAAAGAAAACAGGAAGATGGATAATTTGGCTTAAAGTAAACTCATAGTTCATAGTTTAGTACTAAGCTAACTACCCTTGTGAGCCATTTTAAGCTTAGCCAGTTATCCCTTGTGAGACTCAAACCCTGCACCTTGTGTTTGTAAAGGCAAACACCTTAGCCATTAAGCCACCCTCCCAACCTCAGACCACTTTAAGCATAGAAGAAAAATTATTTCTCAAAGAAACCCTGTCCCTATGGAAAACGAGGTGGGGGTGACTCACCATAAGAGTGGGAACTCAGACATCCTTCTTATAGCGGTCACAGCAATCAGCAAAACTATTTCACATGTTAAGAACCCCAAGTCAGCAAGATTAGCTGGTTTCAATGGTGCAAGTTTGAACTTCTTCAACACAAGGACCACCAGTAATTGCCCCTGGCCATTTAAAAAAAAAAAAAAAGCCAATAATCACGGTTGCCTGGGCCAGAAGGGAGTCACCACAATGAACCTGGGGGACTCCTTTGGAATCTTCAGAAGTACCCTGGAAATTGGTGGAAAGAAAAGGCATTTGTTTTCCAGGCCTTCTTGCATGGAATCCTGGAAAAGAATTTTGTCAGCTGATTGTTCAGAAACAAGGCAAAGAGGAACTTGAGGAACTCCCCACAGAAGGATCAAATCTTGGAAAGACCCTAATCTAAGTTTCCATTTGCGAGGGTCTGCAATGGTCCTGCTCAGTTTGTCTACCACATAGTTTTGTTCTGACACAATGTAGGATGCCTGGAGAATGAGAGTCTGCAAAAGGGATACAACCTGGTTTCTCCTTGCTTTTTGATGTACTACATGACTGTGGTATTGTCTGCAACTACTTGAAGAGGTTCTGGGGACCAAAGACGGTTCATAGAGTTGAGTGCATTGATCAAGACAAGGATCTAATTGATATTTATGTGCTTGCATTTGTCCTTGGTGTCTCACACCGCCTGCTCTTTTATCCCTCCTGAAACTGTTTCCCAAGCAAAGTCTACAGCGTCTGTGGTTAAGAACTGCTTTAGAGCAGGGACAGAGAAAGGGAGACCTGGATTTAAAGCTATCTGTTGTATACACCAAAACATTTCTCTTCTGACAAACCCCAGTACTGGGATCTGAAAAGATAAAGGGTGTTGATGCTGAGACCAAAGAGATTTCTGATACTACTGTAACTTTCTTTTGGGGAGTCTTGCCAGGATTATCATGAGAATCATAGACGCCATGAGACCCAAAATCCTGAGATATTCCCTTGCAGTGACTGATGTCCCAGTGGAAAACCTTAGAAATAGACCAATATCCATTTATTTTTTCCTGTGGAAGAAAAAATCTCTGAATTGAGGTACATAGCTGACATCCCAGGGACACAAAACTGTGTGAAGGAGTCAAGAAAGATTTTTGAATGTTCTCTTTGAGATTCCAGCTTGTGCAAGAGACTCAATAGCGAGATTCCTGACATTTTGAAAAAGACTGCAAAGTTAAGGAAGTTATTTAAGTACAGAAAAATGTGGATACCCTGTAGACTGCAAAGAACTATGACTGGAGCTAGACCCTTGGTGAACATTCCTGGTGAGGTGGATAGTCCAAAAGGTAAAGCAAAGAACTGTTAATGTGATCTGGACACACAAATCTTTAAGAAATGCCTGAAGTCTGGATGATGTGGATGTGATAAGCATCTTTTAAATCTGGTATTACTATGAAACTTGAAAGAAGAAGAGGAGGTACCATGTTATGAAGTGACATCATTTTGAACACGGTCATTATCACAAAACAGGTTTATGGAAAGAAAGATCCAAAACTGGTCTTAAAGTATTTTCTTCCTTTGGCACTAAGAACATCCTTAAATAAAAAAACTCTTCCCCACCTGGGAAGAGGAAACTGGTTCTATCACTCCTTGGAGCATCATGTGATGAAGAAAAGGTGGAAACAAGAGAGCCTGATCTGCAGGATGATGAATGACCCACTGGAAAGGAGGACTTTCCTCCTAATGCCACCAGTAACCTTAAGGAATGGTTTTCAGGTCCCATCTGTCTGAAACAATCTGCTGGCAAAGAGAAAAATGGAGATTCAGACTTTCTGGAAGAGAAAATTGGGGAAATCAGAAGAAGCTGAGAATTGAGATAGAATAGAAGATAGTGGAACAAGTTAATAGCTTCAAGTATCTGGGAGTGGTGGTTGAGGAGAAGGGAAGTCTTAATGAAGAGGTCAAAGCAAGAATCAAAGGGGCTGCAGCCAACTGGCACAGAATATAAAAGGTGTAGTTTATGACAGAAGAATGCCAAAGAAGTTGAAAAGTAGTGTGTACATGACAGTGGTGGGACCAGTATTACTGTATGGTACAGAAATATGGGCAGTAAAGGCACAGCAGATGAGGAAGCTAGAGGTGATGGAAATGAAGTGCCTAAGAAGGGTGGTAGGATGCACACTGTGAGACAAATGAAGAAATAAGGACATAACAGCAGAAGCCAAAGTAGCTCCAACTGCAGAAAAGATGAGAACAGATTACGGTGGTTCAGACACGTGCAGAAAAGCAAATGACAATCTGATGAAGATGATTTGGGACAGACAGGAAGAAGGTAACAGGAAATGAGGATGTCCAGCAGCAGAGAGGTGAATGGATTGTGTGAAAGAAGATCTGTGACAGTCAGGCATGAGTGTTGAAGAAGGCAGGACTGTGGCAATGAATCACGAGGGATGGTGACCGTTAACATGATATCCCAACCCCATGTAGAAAATGAGAAAAAGGGGGCTAATGATAATGAAAAGGGTCTAGGGTGGAAGGTGGTCACAAGGTTTCTTGAAAAGTCATTCAGACTTGTTGGACTGTCCTTGATTTTGGGAGGTTTGTCCCTGCTGCTGCTTCTTAAAATGTGTACCTGAATTCTGTTGAAACTGCTTATTCTGTCTTTTTTTTTTTTTTGCCAAAACTGGATAAGGAGAGAGATAATCCCTTGGAATATTTGGAAAAGAAGGGCTGAAAAATCTTACAGCTTGCCCCTTTCACAACACTTTTTGATCACCTCTGCATCACAGGAGCCAAACACTAAATCTCTATCCATGGAAGAATGTAAAATCTCATTTTTTACATCATCTAAGAGGTTCTGAGAATGCGGCCAAGCAAACCTCCTTAAAACAGTACCGGTGGCCATAGTTCTGGAAGAAGTATCAACAAAGTAACACACACACACACACACACACACACACACACACTGCTGACAGTGAGCAGTGACCTGTGCAGTAGAAGAAACTAAGTTATTTAAAGCAGATTTTTCTTCACAAGTAGAAATTGCAAGAACAGACTTTAACAAATGACCATGGCAATTTAAAATTCTGAAAATCAAAGTTGTAGACACACACATTTTTTTCCATACCTATCAATAATCTTCCCATCCATATTAGAAAGGTTAAGACTGGAATTAAGTAAGTGCTTAGCAGCGATACAGTCAACAAAGGCTATAGCTGCTGGGTAAGGTTTGGGGATACGGTTTACAAAATTAAAAGACTGAGATACTTCAAATACCCTATCTGCCTTTTTGGGGCAGCTGGCTGACTATTAGGAAAGTAGCAGGCAGTAAAGACACATATCCTCTAAAGCAGACAAAATAGGAGGAATGGGTGTAGATTCTGGAAAATCCTTCTGTAACAACTCACAGTATTTCCTGAGCGACTAAGAGAAACTCCCACAGGAAGAAACAGAAACTGAATTCTTCTCAGAGTCTGAATCAAAAATCTGAAGACAAAACACTGAATCCATCCCTGCATTTTCCTGTTCAAATTTAGAATATAAAGCTCTTTAGCATAAGAAGCATCCCCCTTTCATTTACCAGAAACTACTCTACAAGAAGAATCAACAGCCTGAATTAAACCCTGAGCCAGACCCAGTAAACGACTACTATCCAAAGAAATTTGAAGAGCACATACATGCTTTGTTTTCTGTTTCTTTTTGACATGAATGGGACTAACCATGTAACTAATGGCAGCCACTTTTTCCACAGGGATGGGCAGAGGATTCTGACCCAACAGGTAAACATTCCCTGTCCTCTCTCCCAGGATCAATGACAGTGTCTTTTCCCTGTCCACTGAGGGCACTACAACAACTGCAAAGGATATGGCCTACTCCTGGTCCATAGTAGCTGTAGATGATATACCCAGAGGAATCCGAGTAAAAGATTAATGGTCTGAGATACAACAAATGGCCACAGCAGAGTCACCCAAATGCAACTAAGACAAACTGCTCGTCTACTGTGGTAACAAAGGCTGTTTGGTTAACTTTTTCCTTTTGTAGCTGGAAGAAGGGCCGACTGTGGGACCGAGAATCTGTTCCATGGTCAAGCTGAAAATGGTGCCTCTTTCCTGGGGAAGACAAGCGGTAAAACTACCAGTCCACAAAAGTTACTTTTTTTTTTTATAAAAAAGCATTTTCAAACACTATGGCAGCCCCATAACAGAAAAATAAACAAAAATTCTCCACAGAAAATATGTTATCAAATAGTTTACACTACTTTTAAACTGAAAGAAAAAAATGAGTGTTGCATTTAAAGGTATGTTACAGTCTTGAGACAGACCATTACAACACTTCTAGCTTTAAAATAATTTTCTTGAACAAGACATTAATAAAACATCACTAAATATAAGAAAATGGAATGTTTTTCCCCAAAAAGAACTTATACTTATCTGCCCAGCAAAGGAAAGTACAAGCCGATCATCAATCCATGAATGCCTCAGAGGAGTGTGTTCTTCAATGGCAGGAAAGCTCTGAAGGGCTTTGTGCCCAAACATGTCTTTTAGTCAGCTCAGCTCAAGCTGCTTGACAGTATAGGCTTCCAGATGTTATATCCTTGGAAGGATATAAGCCATACAGCTAAGTCTACTGCAGCAATGACTAATATGAAGAACATTAGACATAAGTGTAGGTGGGAACACAGGCTGTAAAATGTGCTTTGGCATGGATAACCTCAATTTTAGGTTAGGTAATGCCTATGGTTACAGCTGTCAATTGGGGTAATTGTTCCTATCTGGAAGGTTAAACTTAATTTTTTGAAGACGTACACAGCTTTGTGTGTCTGTTCTAATTTAATAGATTATGGTGGTGTTCTGATAATGTATTTAGATTTTTTGCTGGAGGGTTGTCATTAAAACAAAATGTCTTGAAAAATGTGGCATAGGTTCAAATGACAAGAAGCAGCTGTATAAAAGATCAGCCTGCCAAACATTACTGTGTGCATGTAACACAAAAGATGGTAATATACATTAAAAAACTGACATGTATAAAAGGTAGGAACAATAACTTCTTACCATAATGGCTATGCTATCGATATTATTTTAGAATGTAAATGACCGTACAGGTATATACAAAAAAGAAAGTGTTGAATTATATTAAGAAATGCAGTCTGCAAATAACAACACTGCAGAATACACATTTTCAAAAAAATGAGCATGCTAATTTGATAAAGAAAGCATTTTGGCTTGGATATTCAGCATAATATCACAGACAATGGAAAGAGGGAGTAATTATACTAATTGCTAGAGGAGCTCCAACAGTGAGAGATTAGAAAAAAAACATAACAATGGTAGATATGTGGTAGTAAGGAGCTACTGGTAAGGGAGGAGAACTATGCTGGCATATATTTATATTCCACCAAAAACTCCTATTATGGATCTTAAAAAAAACTTGAGATTAATAATAAGAGGTGGGGACTAGAACCTGATTTGCAAAATTGAGGATGTTATATGGGGGACCTAGAAAGGAAAATTTAACTAAAGAGTGTAGAGTTTTGAAGAAAGTTATGAAAACATTTGGTATGGAAGATGTGATTCAGAGAAGGAACTCAGAATTAACATATTATTCCCAAAAGTACAACAGCTGGGTTAGACTAGTCAGAAATTGTATTTCACAGGAAAATGTGCATTTAATTCAAAGCTTGGACACACATCCAATAACTATTTCAGACCATGAATCAGTATAAAATAAGAAAAAATACAGGGTAATACAGTAATAATGAGACACTGGCACTTTGCTACTATCTAAGAGAGAACTTTAAGGAATGAGTAGTGGAAATTATTCAAGCGTTATTAGTGAAGATAAAATGAAAATGACGTTTAAAACTAGGGTAGAAATTGAAGACAGAGATATGGTTAAGAAGTAATAGAATTATTTAGATGGGCTAACAAAATGTTAAAAGTAATGCAGAGTACGAAAGAGAAAATAAGGGAGTATCTAAATAATATGTATGAGTTAAGAAAGATTGCCGTTAAGCAACCATTTTTAATAATTCCAGAGCACAAAGACTTTTTGCAAAATGACTTAAGCAAAAGAAAGTAGAACTGGTTTTCATCAAACTTGAGTATATCAAGAAAAATAACCAGAGATCCTACATAGGTATTTGAGATATTTCAGAAATTTTATGAAAATTTATATAAAGCAAAAAAAAAATGTGGAAATCAATAAACAGCATAAATGGAAATATCTATGGAAGACTTAAATATGCCAAGATTAGTGGCAGATAAGGCTCAACAATTAATAGTAGAGATATGAGAGGAGTTAAAAACAGTGACGTACAATCAATCTGTAGGAAAGTCTCCATGAACAGATTATATACATGTGGAAGTTTTACAAGTTAGGAGGGAAGAAAGTGATAAAGATCTGGAAGGTTTTGTTTAACAGTACTTTAAAAGGATGGAAAGCACCAACATCTTTGAAGAAAGCCATGGTGACTGTAAGACTTAAAGATAGTAAATATTAGTCAGACCCAGTTTCATACAGACCCACTTCAATTTTAAATAATAACTATAAAGTGCTTACATCTATACTAGCTAAACGAATGGAAGAGGTGTTGCCAAAATTGATAAATCTGGATCAATATGATTTTGTGGACAGGAGGTAAACATTTGACAAAATTAATAGAAAAAGATGATCCAGAGGGAAGCAGAATTTAAGAAAATTCCACTGTTACTGGTGGATTTTGATGCACAGAAAGCATTTAACAGACTAAGCTTGGAATTTATGAGTAGGGTAATCAAAGCATTTGCATTCTCTGATACAATAATAAGGTTAATTAGGGGATATATGAAGAATTTGAGGCAAGAATTAAAGTAGGTGAGTTCCTCTCTTATTAGTTGTGTCTGAACAGAGGAGCCATGCAGCGGTGTTCTCTTTCCCCTTTACTACTTGGTTTATATTTAGAGCCATTGGCAAAGAAAATAAAAGGACTCAAAAATTCAAGGCTATAATTGGTATGGTAATCAAGAAACATTGGCTTTATATGCAGATGATATAATTTTGTATCAGATAAATCCAGAAAAGAACATCTCAGTGTTCTGAAACATTTTGAGACAGTCTCCAGTCTCTTCAGGATATAAAATTAATGAAGATAAAACAAAGGCTATAGCCATAAATTATGTACCCACTCATGAATTGGTTCAACAATACCCATATTTATGGGGATATAAGATGAAGTATTTAGGAGTATGGATTAAAAAGGCTTCTGTTATGGTAGCTAAGGATCTATGGGAAAAGACTAAAAAGAGAATACAAAAACTAAGAAACTGGGAGCTCTTGTTTATGGATAGCGGGATACAAACAATGAAAATGTATTCAGTCCCTTTACTTTTACATACAAGTCAGGTATATTTTTATCAACCCAAGGAAAAGTTGTGGATGATAATTTATCTGGAAGGGGAAAGGACAGGAGTTAAGTGGGACAAGTTGATAATTTCTACAGAATAAGGTGGTTTAGGATTACTTCATCTGAATGGATATTTAAGAGCTACACAATTTTATTTATTTTATTTTTGTTAACCGGGAGGGTCCGACTGGACGCAGGTCCATTTTCAGCAGAGGCCCGGGGAGAAAAGCTCCATGTTACAATATTAGATTAGTGCAATACAAAGGAATTTACAACATATAAAGAGGTACAAAGGAACATTAGTAGTAGAGTGTACTATTAGTACAGGAATGGAGAGATTAACCCATTTTTTTTCTTCATATTGACAAATACATTAATAAATTTACATTCACAATACATTTCTGCTTTAGTATAACTGGGCAGTATGTAAATGCTCATAGTGGCATAACTACAATATAGGTATAGGTAGGATGAGAGTAAGAGGAACTATTTTAGATATTATATGAACCTTAGATACAGGTTAGAGCAGTTTTCAGGTAAGGAATATAGTACCAGACAGAACCAGTGTTGGTATGATTTCAGCTGTTAGACTGGTGTTATGTTTGGATGAGTATGCAAGGATATCAGTAGAGGTAAGTAAGGGAAGTGTTATAGTGTAGTAGTATCCTTGTAACAGAGTATAGTTATTGCTACCCTGGGGTGTAGCAAGAGCAGAGCCAATTGTTAGAATAGTAGGATTTCAGGAGGTGTTTGAACTGGGTGCTAGAAGTAGTCCTAGTTATGTTGTTTGGGAGTGAGTTCCAGGTTTGTGCTGTTGTGCAGGCAAAGAGAGATTTACCTGCTTCATTTTTATGTCTTATTACTTGAATAAGATTTTGATTGCTAGATCTCAGGGTTCTAGTGGTGGTGTAGGGTTGAATTAGCTGTTGGAGGGCATGTGTTTTTTCAGGGTTGTAGTAGAGTTTATGTGCAATTGTGGCTTGGTTAAGTCTTAGTAGGTGAGGAAGTTCCAGCCACTTGAGTTGCATTAGGGAAAGGCAGTGATGGGTTCTATTTGATGAGTCTGTTGCAAATTTGGCAATTTTGTTGTAGCAAGATTCCATTCTGTGAAGTTCAGTCTGGTGAATGTTAGTTAAGATAGGGGAAGCATAAAGAAGGATGGAGAGGAGGTGGCTTCTTGCAATAGTGGCATTGGTCTGTTTAATCATGAACCTTTTATTTCTACATAGGAGACCTAGTTTTTGGTTTACCTTTTTGATGGTTTGTGCTATATGGATATCAAATTTTAGGCGATTATCAATCTCTACTCCTAGTAGTTTGGTGTGGTTGGTTGGTGTGATTTGAGTATTATTTTTGGATTTTATTGTGAGGCTATGGTTTGAATTGGATGACCTGCCAGGGGTGAATAGGATTAGTTTGGTTTTCTTTGGATTGAGAAGTTGTATTTTAGTAAACCAAGTTTCTGCTAGAGTAAAGTTGAATTGGATGAGTGTGTGTAGTTTCTTTATGCTGGGGGCAGCACATATTATGGTGGTGTCATCAGCATATTGAACTACTGTGGCAGTGGGCAGTGAAAAGGAGATGTCGTTAGTGAAGAGGGAGAACAGCAGTGGGCCAAGGATTGATCCCTGAGGGACTCCTATGGAAACTGGTAATAGAGGGGACAACTTTTCTTGCCAGAGAACTGCTTGTTGGTGTTCTGATAGATAGCTATTGAACCAGAGTATGGTGGAGGAGCAAATATTGAGACTAGATAGAGTATTGAGGAGCAGATTGTGATTAACCATGTCGAAGGCTTTGGATAAGTCGATGAAGATGGAAGATACGAAAAGACCTTGGTTTCTAAAGTGGTTGACGGTATTGGTATAGGATAGAAGTGCAGTGGTTGTGCTGTGGGAGGGTCTGAAGCCATGCTGGGAGTTGGATAGTAGATTATTTTGTTGTAGATATTGCATTAAGGCTTGTATACATGATACAACTAGAACGTTATAATTCCAAGTGGAAAGGGATGACGAGGCGGGGGGATTCAAGACTGGGATTTTAGATGCAGATCCTTAAGGAGAATAACAGCAGCCATACAGAATATTAATATACTAATATTATATTCATAAAGTAAAAAAGTATTTTATGAACTAAGCCAACACAAAAATGCAGAAAGGAGATTTTTGCCAACAGGGATGACTGCAAGTAGGGGTACACATAATAAGCAAGAGGAATCTGGAATTTACTGGAGAAAAATGGCAAAGGAATCAAGGTACTGGGAGCAGATAACCAGAGAAGGAAAGGTAATAGAATGTGATGAGGACAAGAAGGCATTTGAACTGTAGGCCACAGACTGCCTTCCCTACCAGGGACTGATATCAGATTATAAGCAAAGAGAAAAGTATAGGGGAATCTTAAGTGAAAGACCTGCTCTAGTGGAGTTGAATCTAGAATGGAAGCTGCTGTTAAAAAGGTTTCAATAGTAGGGCATGTAAAATATGGCATTATAACTATAAGAATCAGAGGAGATCTAGACAAGATTGGATAGGCAAATTTACAAGGGAACAATGGGAGGATATACGTATGGCTCCCAAGTATGCAACAAAGTCCAGAAGGTTTATGATTTTTGTTAGAAGTATCTGCATAGAAATATTTATACCACAAGCAAACTTCAAAGAATTTTTCCATCAGCAGATGGCAAATGGTGGTAGTGTGATGGGGAAGAAAGAGGTAACTGGGAACATATGTTTTGGGACTGGAATTGAGTTGAAAGATGTTAAAAATTCCCTACAGAGTATTCTATCAGAAATATTGGGTGAGAAAATGGGTATAACTGAGAAGATGATTCTTTTGAGCTAGGACATAGGATCAGAATTACTTAGACATAGTAAGGCCTTGTTAAGTTTAATTCTGGAGCCTAACAAAAAACGAGAAAATGGAAATCAAAGTCTAAACCAACTATATTTGAAGTACTGAATATCTCAAGAGAGAGAAAAGAAATGGAAGTCAGACGTTTGGAAAAGGGAAGGAGCAAATTGCATAGAAATAAATGAAAACTGTGAGAATAACACATGCAGACTAATGTTCATAAGGAGGAATGAGGTTTAAGGGAAGCCAGGAACTGGGCAATGTATGTAATGTTGATCTGATGATAGTTATGAAAAAGAACATATGTGATGTATAACGTATATAACTGGGAACATGTTAATGTGGTTTGTTTGATTTTATATTACTGTGTGCTTGCCTACATTTTAGGAGATAATTCAATAAAGATGTTAAAAATGATAAAAAGTATACTTTTTTGTATTAGAGACAATCTCCCACCAGTGTTCAATTCCAAAACTGTTTCATTCACTTGTTTAATCATTTGATTACGCATCACATTGCTTTTAATTTTATACATTATTAGAATACACTGTGCCCTTCAGATGCTGTGTTATCAATTACTATACAATCTCTTTGCAGTTAACCTTCTTTTTGTACAATATATACAACACAAAACTAGGACTAGGGCTAGCCTCGTGAAAAGTAATTGTATTTTCTTTAGGAATGCAGGCTATGCTAGTACACTGTGACTTTAATGTAAATAATGGACAGAAGTGTTATATTGTAGCCTGATTGTTACTGCTGGTTATAATGCAACCCAAATGCAATTGTTGGTTTGAAAAGTAACTCAGAAAGTAATCCATTTGTAGCTGCTGCCATGAAATGCTGTTACTGCCCCTTGGCCCGGGGTCATGGCTGAAAACACAAAGTTAATTTACTTGCTAACAAATTTAAACAAATGTGTAAATAAATCGAATCACTGTTTTTTTGTTTGATTGTTTAATTCCTGACCAAAGTAAAAATTGTAGTCTTTATGCTGTGGAGCAGCAATGGAAGGCATATATCTCAGATATTTTTTTCTTTGGTGCAGTGCAGTACCTCTCAGCTGCTTCTACCTTTCAAGTCTTGGGAAATGACACTTAAATATTTACCCTAATGATAGATACGTAGGGGCAGTTTCATCATCATCCAGCTGGATTAAGGTGGGCAGAAATCAGCTGGAATCTAAAACTCTCTCAGGCCCTTCCATCCTTACCAATAATGCTGTGAGGAGGAGGACCCTCTCAGCCCATAATGAGGCAGAATAATAGTTAAAAACTATAAAGGGGGGGGAACAAAGATAATACCCACAACACCAAGAAAGTGTACCTTCTAGGCCCATTCAGGACTAATGCAGGGGGAAGGAAGACAGGTGTGTTGATGAAAACCAAACTATTCAAATGTATCTAGAGTTACCCAAGTGTGTACTTTCTCTGAAGTAACGTTCTTATCAGATACAGGGAGTTGTCTTGAGTCCCAAACTTATCTTCCTGACTGGATCCACATGGAAACATCCCTTTAGTGACAGTGGCTGTGAAGGAAAATCTTGCTCTGAATAGTACATCCAGATTAGAGGGATTTAGTGATTTTAGTCAGCTACTGCTCTACCTGAATGACCACTAGTTATGGAAAGCAAATATTTGTAGCACTTCTGACAACAGAAATTAATGCAGTCAAACTTCACGATATGGAATCATTTGAGACCATATAATTTTTGTAAAAGATACAATAAGCTAAGAATCTTTTTCTGATGGATGCAGTCATGTTCATTTAAATTATAAACTACATGTGAATGTCTGCAGTGGACAGCTTTTCCTCTGTTATAATAATTTTAGGAAGAAAACATGCACATTAACTGTTCATTTAAAACTTTCAGCAGCTATCCTGGACATGATAAAATGTTTGTTCTCATGGACACACTGTTTTATTAAAAGCCAAATGAGGAGGATATAAGAATAAGGTCCGTACCTTGGATATTCTCCTGGTCAGGATAAAAGGCTACTAGAAAGGCAGTCTTCCAAGACACAATCTTCAAATTCTCTAAAGAAGCAGGTTCAAAAGGAGGAAGAGTTCACTTCTCCAACACAAAGCAATGGATCCTTGAAGGAAGGGCATAAAAAAGTTACCCCTGAAGAAAGTATTTCATATATTTAAAAAAGCTAAATTTATTTATTTATTGACATTTGGTGACCAGAAAGTCCAACTGGGTCAGAAACCGATAGGTTCAAAGGTGTTTACTAGGCTAAAGACCACAAGGGTCTTTTTCAGCCTAGCCATGCATCCCAAATCTCTGACGATTTCTGACACCCTTGATAAGTGTAAGCATGGGCCTGGCAAATGAACCATTTACAGGTTACCTGTTTGCATGAGAGACACAGGTGCCAAATCAGGGATGAATTTCTGGTTTCCCATCCAATTGTCCAAGTTGCACTTGAACTGGATTAGGGAAGAACCTCTGCTTCACATGGACAGGGAGCCTGTTCCATAGACAGGGTAGTCTCTGGGATACATACCTATCTCTTCAGCAGGTCTTATTTATATCACAGGCAAGGTTTAAGTCTCTAGAATGGGTAATTCTGGTACTGTTTGTTTTGTGGATATGCGGGAGGTCCATCAGAGTGAGGTCTGACAATGCCCTGCATGCCAGGCATAGACCTCCCCTCAAAAGCCCGTAGGAGACAGAATACAGGGATAGGGCCTTGAGGAGGTCTGCATAGGACATATAACTTATGCTCTGTACTCTTTTAGTGAGGAACCTCTGTGGATGTTCCAGTTGTTGGATATGCCTGGTTAGGTACATACCAAAGGGGGCATTGTACTCAATGATAGGTCTGATGAATACTGAAGACAGTGGAACAGTGACTTCCTTGGACTCAGATGCCAAACCTTTGTTTATAAGTTGCGCAACATAGAATGGTTTCCTCACCACTGCTGACACATGATGATCAACAGCTAGATTACTATCTGTGTGTGTCCCCAAGTCCCTGACTACTCGGTCAACTTTAAGGGATGCGTTGTCAATATGATAAGTTACCAGGGATGGATGACTTCCCAAAGGATACTATTATATAAGCATTTCTTGGCATTTAGTTTTAGTCCATGACTCTGACACCAGTTGCTTGTCTGTGTCAGACACTCCTGGAGAACATTTGTGTCAGTGTGAGATTCAATGACAGCTCCTAATTTACAATCATCTGCAAATTTAGTCAACCAGAGACCACCGACATTGGCTTGACTCCCGAGAAGTAAATGCCAAAAATCAGCAGTCCAAGGACTGATCCCTGAGGGACTCCACTTGTGACTGGTCTCTTTGTAGAGGTGGACTCCCCAATTCTAACTCCGTGGGTCCTGTCTGTGAGTCAGTTGGCTATCCACTGGGTGACATACGGATTTGTACCTAACCTCCTGAGCTTGTCAAAAATGCCTGAGTGGGGTATTGTGTCAAATGCCTTGGCCAAGTCAAGGTAGGCAGTGTGAACAATTTTGCCCTCATCCATTGCTTTGGTGACCTTCTCAAAGAAGTCCACCAGCTTGAGTAGGCATGATACATCCTTTACCCATTTTCAGAGGAGGCCCAGGGAGAAAAGCTCCACAGTACAACAGTGAAAGTTTAAACAATATTAATGCAGTTATAGAACATTGATTAAGGTACACAATTTGGCAAACAGAATACATTCATAATATTTGAACCATCGGGAGAAGATCAAAATTTTACATTTTTGTTGCAGAAAATAAGGTATTTGTTGAAAAAAAAAAACTGTTTAATGAGATGGCTTAATTAATGAGACGTCGACGAGTTTAAGAAACAGCAGGTGTTATAGGAGTTAAGATTAGTGAGAGAAAGTCAAGCATTAATAGTAAGTAGCTTTAGGCTGAATTAAGGGAAGCTGATACTGTAAGTTTAGGAGTATGAAATTTATTAATCAGAGTGAAATAAGAAGGTTAGTGTAAGAGGAGAATAAAGATACAGTATAGGATGAAAGTAGTACTTGTAAGCTTACATGATATAAGTTAGATAGAGGGCTAAACAGTAGATTTTACTGACTAGGATAAATGGTTGGTGTAAGAGGGCAAAGAGGTAAAGGAAGGAAGAAGCTATATCCTTGATGAACTTCAATGGGCAAATAACCTAAGCCAAAATCAATAGGAGATAAATATTAACAGCAGTAGAAAAATGGATGCAGATTCCTGGTAGCAGCACAAATGGAAAAAATGTGTCCATTTACTTTTGTAAATTATGTTGGTGTCAAGTCCCTACGGCATTCAAAATTTGGACCAGCCTATCAAAGGTAAGAAGTGTGCCTAGCCATTGCTGGAATCTGAGTCAATCATGTGATTAGCATAGAGAATGAAGGCCCATGTCGGGTTTGCCAGGCAGGTGAGTCAAATGGGTTCTGAAGGGCCTCTGACATAAAAACTTCCCAGGAAGGTGTGGTTAAAGCAGGGGGAACAAGACCTGTCAGGCAAAAGTGAAATTGTGAGAATGGCCTTGATTTTGCTTGACTTGACCTTCTGAGGGAACTTAAGGATAAGGGGAACGGAAACAAAGGAGCATGGAGGAAACACAGGGGACCATTTTTAAATGGGTATTTCTTGGGGACATCATCACAATGGATGAAAAGGGAGAACTCGATGCATTTGGTGTGCGAGTAATACCTGCAACTTTTGTTATTCCTGACCAGAAATTACATGGGTTCTTAAAGCTGATTCCACTGCACTTTCAGGAGTCTGCTGTAACATCTGCATAAGATATCTGGCATTTGGAATCAATTATATTGTGGCTGCCGTCAAAACCAACACCCTGAAAAAAGAGAAGCTGAAGCGGACTGTTTTTGTAGGCTATGGTTCACAACATTTTTGATGGATAAAATCTTGCCTGAGGGTAGAAAAGCCTTAAAGGACAAGGTATACGTGGTGCACTCAATTAGTTTATGTACCTATGTGGGCACCAACTGTGACTTGCAATGTTCACCAATGAGTGAGTCCTAAGACCATACGACAGTTGTCAATGTAAGGAAATACCCTGACAGCTTGCAGACTAATTCATTTCAATAAGAGACATGCATCTGGTGAACACCCTGAGGGACATTCGTGAGTCAAAACTGAAGCTTCGAAAACTGGTCATGACTTGCTCCTACACAGAAGTGAAGGAACCTCCAGGCCATCTTGTTAATAGTGATGTGCATGCAGACAGGCATCCTACAGGTCCAAAGAGCACATCCAGTCTCCCTAGGACAGGCAGCAAAAGACAAAACTGCACCACAAACACACTATGTAAAGAATCTTGAATTATATCCACTTTTCCTGATCTGGTGGAACATCTGGATGGTCATCTACTGTAGGTTTTGTAAAACCGAATTGGAAACTTGTCGCATATCTCATTGCTGGCTGTGACATACTAATGGCAGAAGGACTGTATACTGAAAGGCATAATAATGTGGCAAGACTGCTGCACTGGGGATTGTGCAAACATTATGGTATTGAAGTGGCTGAAAAACACTGGAAACATGAGCCACAAGGCATCGTAGAAAATGATGAAGTCTGCATCACATGGGATCAACTACCAACAGTTCAAAAGACAGAAGCTAGAAAACCGGACATAGTGGTCCAAGAAAAGAAGACAAAAGTTGCATTGATATCGCCATAACCAGTGACTACACTTTCCTGCACACAGAGAGAGAGACACAAAGTTATAAAATATCAGGATTTGCAAGCAGAAACGAGAGCAATGTGGAGGAAAGATACCCAGACAGTTCCAATAGTAGTAGGAGCAACTGGTCTTATTAAAAAAAAAAAAAAAAAAAAAAAAATTCTACAATCATATTTAGATATGCTACCAATACACGTAGCTCTGTATGAATGAGAGGAGGAGTCATTACTGGGCACATTGCAGGTGCTCTGAAGAGCACTTTTGGCTGACATCAAAAAGTGAAACAATAGTTATTTCATGAACTTTAATCGTACTTTGACTTAGGAATGGAGTCCATTCCCATCATGGTATTAGAAACCCAAAAGATTTAGAGAAAGTAAAAAAGGAGGATTAAAACAGCTCTTCTGGCCACATTCTTATGACAAAGTTGGATGTTTTGAAGGGATGAAGAGTAAAGTTGGGCAGGAGTGTGGAAAGGTATGGCAGAATCTGGGTATCCTGAGGCAATGTTACAGCTGCCTCATGTACACAGACAACCCTCTCCTCCTACCACAAAACACTAACATATGTGAGAGATGCAATTATACAGCCAAACTGGAGGCTAAGCTGTCTTCACACAAGACTGGAACAGACAGTCAAGAGGAGAAGGTTAACACTTGCACCACACCTCCAGCCACACATAGACCTACTAAAACAGCACTGGCAAAAAATACACTAAATCATACTCGGAGGCTCTAAATAAAAACCTGCAAAAGCATCAGAGACCTCCAAAGCAGACACCCAAACAACCTGCACCTCCCGTCACAAACCAGACAACACATAAAACACAAAATCAGTGTGCTGCACAATTACAGCCCTTAAGGCAAAATAACATATCTAACAGACTAGTAATAGGTGACTCTATACTCAGGCACACTGACGAGCCACTCACTAGGCTGGACAAGCAGAAGGTTACTGTTAGTTGCCTGTTAGGAGCCAGAATCCGCCACATAACACAAGCACTCAGGTCACTCCAGAACAAGTACAAATATGACTCTGTCATTTTTCATGTTGGTGTGAATGACCTGAGACGTACCTCCCTGGACTACATGAAAAGAGACAAGGAAGAGCTCTCTGATCATGTAGTCTAGGCTGGTATGACCCTGACCCTGAGTAGCATCTTGCCTCACCAAGAATGATACCACAGTATTAAAAAATGATCAATTTCACAACTGGCTAAGCTTCTGGTGTCATTCAAAGGGGAAGCAATGTCTGTCAGCCTGGGACAACATGCTCGACAAGCCGCGTTTCTTCGCAAGAGACGGCTTGCACCTATCGCCCCTAAGCTTTCGAATACTGGCTAATGCTCTTGCTGCCTCCATAGTGCCTGTTTTAGGCAAGGCTCAAAAGTCAAACCCACCTCCGTAAACAGCACAATTAACAAAAAACTGAGGGTTATGCTGCTCAACGCCAGGAGTTTAAATCTCAAAATGCATGCACTCAAAGCACTCCTCAGTATGGAGAAAGTCGACATCTGTGCAGTAACTGAAACCTGGTTCAAGGCTCCAGAGAGCACCCCAGCACTACCGAGCTACAACTCATACCACACGTTTCGGCCACAGAACACGGACCGAAACACAAAAGGAGGGGGTGCATCCATATTCAAGGATACCTACACCTCCAGGTTAGTGGCGCAGCATGATACCTCTGAGATCATCCATGTGCAACTAACATCGGGCAAATTTGCAATGCAAATTGTGGCCTGCTACAGATAACCCTCCATGACCCAGGACCACCACTCCACCTTTCTGGAGACACTGGAAAACATGAAGGTCCTACCGGACACCCTGATATTGGCCGATTTTAAATTACCCTACCATTAACTGGGAAAACTACTCCAGTACAAACTCCCAGGCCCAACGCTTCCTGGAATTCATCAACTCAAACGCCCTGGATCAGCTGGTAAACTCCCCTACCAGAGGTAAAAACATACTGGACCTGGTCATCACCAACATGGGCGACAGGTGTTTCGCACTGGAGGTCAACCAGTCACTTGTCAGATCAGACCATAAACTAATCACTCTGGATGTCCCCACCGCCACCCCCAAATATGGAAACCACAGTAAAAAACTTTTCTAAAAGCAAACTTCACTTTACTTAAGACAGAAGTGGTAAGTTTCACAGCCCCCACGCTAAAGGATAACGCTGACCAAGATGCAGAAACCTTTACAAATGCACTCTATGAGCACCTACAAGGATGCATGGATTGTGCCATCCCTAGCAAAACCAAGACTCACTCCTCTAAGAGAAGGAAACCAGTTTGGAGGACCCCTGCTACAAACAGGCTATACAATAAAAGGAGGAAACTAGTTCAGAAAAAAAGCAAATCCCAAGAAGGAAAGACATCCCTGATCAGTATCAGTAAGAAACTAAGGTCCCTCATAAAACATCCAAGGCTAACTTTGAAAGAAAAATAGCCAAGGATTCAAAAGATAACCACAAAGCCTTCTTTAGCTATGTTAAGAATCTAAGTGGCAACTGGCAGATATGCACTGAACTACTGCAAAATAGCACAAAATATACTGAACCTACTGATATTGCCAACATCCTGGCAGATAGATTCAGTGCAAAGTTCACTCCCTCTCACCCCCAAAAGGGCCCACAACAATACCGGAAAAGTGTAGTGTCCCAGAAATCACAGATGCACAGGTGAAAACAGCCCTTTCAAAAGCCAAAAAACACAGCATCAGTGGGACCAGATGGTGTCCCAGACTGCGTCTTGCACGAACTACAGAATGAACTAACCCCCACCTAAACACGCTGTTCAACCTTAGCCTCTCCACAGGCTATGTGCCCACAGAATGGCGCACAGCAACGGTTATTCCTCTCCACACAGGAGGGGCCACAACTGACCCTGGTAACTATCGCCCCATAAGCCTGACTAGCCTGGTCTGCAAGGCTATGGAGCTCATCATCATGGAACTCATTAACAAAGACATTGGGAACCTCCAAACACTTGACCCGACCCAGTTTGGCTTTGTTAAGGGCAGATCATGCCTACTAAACCTGGTTGACTTCTTCGAGACAGTCACTAAGGCCATAGAGGAGGGAAAGGTGGTTCACACAGCCTACCTTGACCTCGCCAAGGCTTTTGACACCATTCCCACTCGGGTATTACAGAAAAACTCACCAGCATGAACATAAACCCCTACATCACGAGATGGGTTGCCAACTGGCTTACAGACAGAACTCACACGGTAAGAATAGCAGGCTCCAGGTCCGACTCTAAACCAGTCACATGTGGTGTCCCACAAGGCTCGGTCCTGGGACCCCTACTGTTCGGCATATACTTCTCAGAAGTACAGGCAAACACAGGACTATGGCTAACCAAGTTCGCAGATGACTGAAAACTGGGAGCCATAATTGACTCTCCGGCTGACATGGACATCCTCCAAAAAGGCCTTACTGAGACAGACACCTGGTGTGAAAGTCATGGCCTCAAGCTAGAAGTCAAAAAATGCATAGTCATCCCGTTTGGGAAAAACAAAACACCCATGAATTGCCACATAGGTGGCAGTCCCCTTAATACAGAAGAGGTAATAAGAGATCTGGGGAACCCAGGTAGATAGCAATCTCTCCTTTGAAAATCATATTGCCAAAGTGGTTAGGAAATCATTCTGTGTGGCCCATCTAATTACTAAAGGGTTTGCATCTAGAAATAATGAGGTTATAGTGCCCCTCTACTCGTCACTCATCAGACCCATCATAAAGTACAATGCCCCACTTGGGATGTACCTCTCAAGACACTTCCAACAGCTGGAAAGACCACAAAAGTACCTCACCAAGAGGATTACTGGCCTCAAACATATGTCCTATTCAGCCCGGTTGAAAAAACTCTGGCTGTACTCAGTGGCATATTGCTTACTCAGAGGTGATCTCTACCTGACTTACAAAGCCATGTCCAACTCAGAATTGATGGACATGCTCCACCTAAAAAAATCTGAGTCACTGCGAGCCACGTGCTCTAGTGAGCTAAACCTTGCCACAACAATAAATAGAACATGCTGGAGGGATAGATTCCTGTCACAGAGACTCCCCATGCTTTGGAACAAAATTCCAAACTACATTAGGCAGAGTCCCTCACTAACACTCTTCAAGAGAAACCTTGACAAGTGGATGGGTAACAGAAAATACACCCCTGGGATCACTTCATTGGCTCTGCTTGACAGAGGATCAGTTAATTAATCAATGGGGCTGCGAAAGCCAACATACTCTGGCTAGGCTTATAAATGCCCTCGGGCAGATAGCCTAGTACCTACCTATGAACCTCTGGATAGCTTGAGCTTAACCATACCTCCCACGTGACAGCAATCCACATAGGCATGTGGACGAAATGCTGGCACTAAACTGCCTCCAGAGTGAGACAGTCAGGAGAGGTCTTGGGGATTATAATGCAAACCCCCCATCCCTGGTTGTTTTACTGGTTGTAACTATCTTTGGGCAGGCAGGCATTTTGGAAATTACCATGGCTATGACCACATGTCCTAGAACCTTGGCTGCTGCACTGCTGTTGGTCACATCTGAACCAAAGCTGATACAGGCTCTGCTGTGTCACAGAATGAACATTTGGATACTTTAAACTTCACTACAACAGTCAAGAGTCTTAATTTCTTGTTCCTACTTCTCTAACTCACTTTTCATAGTGGACCAAACAGCAGGGTCCTACTGGAAACAACACTGTCAAAGGTTGCTCCTGTACCTCTGGTAAAGTCAGAGAGATACTGCCAGACATGAAAACGTACTGTCAAACTGGTGCCTGCTGCCTTTGCTGCACCATCCACCACAATGTCCACTAAGGGTATGGTGAAGTTTTCACCAGAGGAAACAGACAACTAGGACTTCAGTTTAGATTTCAAGTCCCCTTCTGGGAACCACTCCACAGTTTTACAGGTTTCATTAAATCAGCTCTCTCTAGAACAGCAGCATATGCAAATAATTTACATCTCTTAATGTGAAAGTGGAAGACATAGAAACAAGCTTCCTCACTCCATCCATAGCCTGTGCAGTGTGGGGGGCCTTCTTAAAGGCAGCCATTGCCACACTGCAGTTGACCTATGGAGTTTGTGAATAACATGTCCAGTTCTTAGGAGGCCAGAGTACCTCATCAGGCCTCTTTTGCATAGCAGGTGCCACAGCGGCTGTTTTGCTATGCAGTTCTGACCACTAGTCAAACAATCTTGTCAAGCTGGGGTGGAATCAGCCAGGGAGACAGCTTACGTGAATGCCACACCTCCAAAAGGACGCACTATGTAGAGAAAGGGGGGTCAGTGGTTCATCCTGCCTCTATTTTTATGGATTTCTAATACAGTCACAAACTTGGGGAAGACACTTGAGAAAAATCCAAGCACTTCCTCTTTTAACTGTATGCCTTACCTTGTGTCTTGGAAATGACTGGTCCAAGGAGGCAGACCACCACCTCTGTCTAGATGAGCTAAAGACATCCTGCAGCTGGCCTCCAATCCAACATTCTGAAGTGAAGGGTGCACTGCAAAGAACATAGCAATAGGAGAGTCTCTGACACAGAAATGAAAGCAAAGTTGAAAGACGCACCTGCAGGTTGGCCTTCCTCAATGACACCAGCAACAGTATTAAAAACATATAACAAATGACTGAGGCCATGCCTAACCCACAACAGCTGGGATTAGGATGGAAACAAAGACCTTAGAGCCCTAAGCTAACTAATAGACCAGCGATACCTCAGGCCCCAAGGACAATTTAAATGGCAATGACATTAAACTCAGAAAGACCAACTTCAGCAAACGAATGGTTGGCCCTGACTAAGCTGTAACTAAATCAGATGGCAAAGAGTTAAGACCAAGTCTTGATTTAAAGGGATTCCTTAATGTTGACAATATTAACGTCAGTGTCAATACCAATGGCCCAGGTGATATCAGCATCTACAACTGTGAGTAAAGCAACAGCCTCATGGGGACTGTTGCCTATGCATAGCCTGGCCAGAAGAGCTAAAATAGTGGGGCTGAAAAATTTGTCGATACAAGGGTCTTCTGAAAACCTCAACATTACTAGGGAAAAACACCAATGACCAAATTTGTTCTATAAAGGCTTGCAAGTAACCTTTTCCTAAATAAGCTCTTCGGAAATGCTTCATTGAAAACTGATAGAAATGGAAGAGGAAAGACAAGACTGCACCTCTGATGTTAAGTAAACACCATCAGCTCTGAGATTAGAAGGGATGCATTCTGAGGAACCAGAGTTACATATGTCTTGAAATCCCCTGATTGGGAACCTGAGGGGGACAGCTATTCAGACCTAAGTTTGTTGTACCGACTTCACGGAAGAATCTTGGGAAGAGACATAATTGAGTTGATGGCATTTCCTCTAAGCTTCTGACTGAACAACAGGCACCTCAGAGAGGGCAGAAGGGGTCAACTATGAGGTAGTCCACACTGACACACAGGAAGCAGTAGTAAAAGACTTTATCCTCTCCAAAGCTACTCTGTGCTACATCTTCAAATAGAAGATTCAAATGCAAAACAAGTCTAACAACAAGCCTTAAAATGCTCCTCTCCTAGACAAATTACAAACAGATAATGCTCATCTCAAACAGGGATTTTATTCTGACACCTACACTTTACAATGTCCTTGGATTCCTTCTTTCCAGGTAATACTAAGAAAAATGCACTAAATATTCTACTGCCAAAACTGTGACTGAACATTTTTAAATAGCAGAACAAAGAAAAGGAATCTGACTGTACAACTGGCAAATCTGTAACAAAAGCCAAAGGAATCAAACATAGCAAAAGAAGCCAACAACAGAGCTGATGAGCTAATCAGGAGAGGCTGCAAAGGCATAAGAGGGGAGAAATGGAGTCAGTCACAAACTCTTGGTGATAAAAAAAAGAGAACGAGAACAAAATGACCATTAGAAGGAAATAGAGAAGTTGGAAGACAGATGAAAAAATGCACCATAAAAAAGTGAAAAACACCACCAAAAACTACTAGATTGTCATAGTAGCCTGTGGCCATTTTACAAAAGCTACTGCACTTTTGGCAGGAGACAAAAGAGTTCTATAGTGAGCCCTTCCTCTTCTTCTTTCAGCTTTTCCCGGTTAGGGGTCACCACAGCAGATCACCTGTCCGCTCATGATTGGCAGTGGAGTTTGACAGTGTGGAGTTGCCAGCCCGGTGCCCAACCTTCCACAGAAGGCACACACACACACACACACACACACACACACACACACACACACCCACCTAGGGCCAATTTAGAGTGTCCAATCCACCTGCAACATGTATTTGGGATGTGGGAGGAAACCAGAACATTAATAGTAAGGGGAGGGGCAGTAGCTTGGGAAAGTTTTAGGTGCCAGGCTCAGTCCTGCTGGTTGACAGAGAGAGCTCCCCATAAGAGATCAGTGTACAACTATGTAAAAATTGAAAATATGCAACTGCAATTCACTGTTGTAATTACAGACTTGAAGTTAAGACAATTACTTATGAAAACACAGTTACTGAACACTGTACAAAGTTATTACATTACCAATTCAACTGTTACAGGCAGAAATACAAAATATGAGGGAGAATGGCTACTACATTATCTGAGAAGAGTCAATGTGGAGTGATATTTGTTTTGGTTCACTGCAATATGGTGCTGGATTTTTTTTTTTTTTTTTTTGCTGTACATCCATTATGACTACTGCACTATTATCAGCCAGTTAAATATGAGTATGGATATTAATCTTTTTATAACTGCTAGCCTACTGTTTGTACTGTGTACCTTCTTCAACTCCAGAAGATAAAATACATACCAGAACATCATATCATGTGAGCCTAGACACCAACCACACAAGCTATTTCCACCAAAGGTAAGACTTCCCATCCCTAGAAACCACTGCATTGTCACCACTACTTTAGATACTAAAATGATATATGCTATAAAACAGTAATAAAATACTGTTCAATTATCCCAAACTACAAGCATCCCATATTAAATAAATTGGCTAATAATGACCAGCAGCCAGTTATTCCTCAAACCAGTTCTGGCTCAGCCTTGGAATTTTTTTCTAATCACATTCTTTCCCAAGCTAGGCAAGTAGTGCCTTGCAAAAATGAAAACAGTCCAAAGATCTCCTTCCCATGGCATATACACAACCTAAAAATCATAATGGAACAAAAAGATAAAAAAAAAAAAAATAGTCAACCTATAAATTCATCCTCATTTCTTGTCCACATCACACCTCTCAGTTACTTTGCAGTGTACCTGATTTTGCCTCATATTTTTGCCATGACCCTGTAAATTGTTTAACTTTCTGGTAAATCACCAAGAATTACAGTTAGTCAATAATGCCAGATATTAGAGTTTCATACCTCCCTACTGTTCAGAAAATGCATGCTCCTGTGAAACCGGTACTTTTCAGGTGTATTCAAGTATTTTTTTTTAAATATTCCTCCCTGATTTTGGGCCTTTGTTGCTCCCCCCCATTATTTTTGTCTTTATCCAGATTTCTTGAGCAAACAAGTTAATAGGATGTTAATAGGTATGGTCCACATTCATTAACTCTTCACAACGCCTGCCAGCCGCACTGGCATAAAGGAATAAAACCCTCATTACAACCCAGGAGATCAGAGTTTGAATGACAGCTCAGGTTCTTGCTGGAGCTGGTGTGTGTATGAGGGTGATAAGGCATTATCTACCCACCTTTTTTGTGAGGACAGATAGGATGGTGTATTGTCAGAAGGTGAGCCACTCTGTAGTCCAGTTAAGAAGAAAGTTCAGAGCAACTGCCAGGCTAACAGCACTGTGCAGGAAGGCTTCTGAAACCATGCTTCACTGCTCTAATGGCTTGGAAAAAAGAACTCTCCTCTAAGAAGGGAACAGGGCCAACCACCATCACAGGGCAACAACCTTGAATGGCACTGGTGGATCTCCAGCCTCCTCCCCTTCCATGAGCATATCTACACTCAGCGATTAAGGATGGGCTGTGACTCTATGGGACAAATTAGAAACTACTCGATTGTGCATCTCTGGGAGGAAAGATGAATTTGCTGACAGGATGGAACTCAAAATTCAAACAGAGAATTATGAATATTAACAACATATTCAACTACTTACATAACATCAGATCTGCAAATAAAATGGCATGAATATTAATGGGCTCATAGGAGCATGAGGTAATGTTGGATGCATACAACAGATCCATACAGGACACAGAAGGGGGAGGAACAATGTGCTTTACGATGTTATTGTAAAGACCTGTCAGTTCTCAGATAAGCAAAATCCTCTTTAAAAGACCTACAAAACTAACGGAATTAAAAACAAAACAGAAAATGTCAATTTCACTAAAAGAAGAATATACATTTTGATAATTATTTCTAGGCATTCTTTCTCCACCATATCTGCTTACCATCAAGAGCCCACCCCCATGAGCCTAGCTCATTCATTTTCTCCACCCAGGGTATTTCCAGTGAGGGCAACAGCTGACTACGTGTGGGTGTCAGACAGGTGGCCATAGGTCATAGTTTAGTACTAAGCTAACTGCCCTTGCGAGCCATTTTAAGCTTAGCCAATTATCCCTTGTGAGACTCAAACCCTGCACCTTGTGTTTGTAAGGCAAACACCTTAGCCATTAAGCCACCCTCCAAAACCAAAATAAACTGCCTCTTCAAGGCTCAAACCCAGGACCCTGCACTCCATACACAAAGTGATTTACCACTAAACCATGGCAGATATACATATATATGGCAGAGGTTTATGCCATTGGTGGCATCTTGGCAATGACAGAATATTTGTTACAGCCTTAATCCTACTCCCTACTGGTTTATGTAAACAACCAAATCACCCAGGAGCTTCCTATGTCCTCTACAATTTTGAGGGCTCCCTTCACCAGTCTGGGACTGTCAAACCCATGTCCCCAGGTACCATGGCCTTGGGGTTTGCCAGCAGCTGATTACATGGCATAATCGACTGAACAGGACCACCATCTCTCCTCCAGGGTGGGCAAGCTGGTGTAGGTCATTCTGCCTCACCCTTACCTGCCTGGCTCTTCCATCACTTGAGATGCTAATCGAACTTTGATCATAAATAGTTAGGGATTTATCCCTGTATGCCATGTAGTTGGGTCTGGCTGGCAATTTTTACATGTATGTTCAGGTAGTCTAGACCACTTGGGCTTACTTTCTATCAAAACCATTTACATAAAAAACAGTAAAACATTTAAAAGATACATACATCCAAAAAATAAAAGTATTTGGCTGCTCTTTATAAAATTGCTTGGATTTCCTATAATGTTCATTTGTAGTTATTAGGTTTGCACTCCAGCAGACTATTGAGGAGCCTAACCCAGTTTCCTAATTGCCCCAAAGTACTCCTTGGTTAAGTGACTTGCTCAAATTAAAGGAAATAAAAAGTAGTCAATAAGCAAGTACCCCTTAGGTACTGCACACTTTCTCTCTCTCTCTCATAGTACACATGTACTTCCCAGTTTAAAAACGCAGAAGTGTTACCTGTCTATGGTCGACTAGCCAGAATTCAATAATATTCTATATACATTTTCTTGAAACACTGTCACTCTGGAATACCAGTTTAAATCACAGTCTTAAAGCAACTGCCATTCACATGGAGTGTAATAGACACAGAATGTTCCATTGTAATGCATTCACCAGATAAAGGGTGTCTAATAAGCTCAGTAACAAACAAACATAGGAACAATACTAGGCAAGCAATCAATAGGACCATATGAAGCCTTTCCATACAAAACTTTAAAGTAGAAACACTTAAAAGTTTGTGTCTCCTTTTTCAAGCACTTAACAGAACTCGCCTCCCAAAACTGATGAGGAATGATCATGACAATCCTGGTGTAACTGTAGATATTCACCAAGTCTTCAAGACTTACCTTAAAGGCAGACAGAATAGTACTTTACTTTATCTGTAATGGCAAGTTTTTCCATAGGCTGGGAATAAACTGAGATAAGAACTTTTTTCTCCAGCAACCCTAACTTATTTGATGGTATAGATTTAGTTCCCTAATGTGGATATTTGTAGAGCCACTGGTACAAAATTGTTACTGAGTGGTATGAAAAGCAAGAGGTGGTGAAGTGCATTTTAGACAGTAAATATGAAAGTTTAACTTGGAGAAAATTGTGAGGAATATTTTTTTTTTTTTGCTTTTTTATCTTATTCACACAGCTGACTTATCTTCTGGATCTCCTTCCCAGAGTAAGAAACTGGAATACAGACCACCAGACAACCAGAATAACTGGTGAGATGGGAAAGGGCACTAGGAAACCAGGGAAAAGGAGGTAGAGATGACTTGTGCTGTCTCCAGCATCATATACGCCACCACGGGGAAGGAATTTCAACTTCAGAGGTAAATCCTTCGTCTAGCATCCTGCACTTGCAGGATTGTAAGGGGAATGTCCACATAGGAATTTGTGTGGAGGTGTAGTATCTCCTCAGTGGTGAAGTGCACGCTCCGGAGTACTCCCATCTTGTCTTTACCTACTGTGACCATCAACTATCCCAATCTCCACTACCAAGTGATACCTGGCTTGACCAACATGCACCCAAACCGTCTCCACTGACACAGGCAAGCAGGCACATGTTTTGTCATTCCTTCCACAACCTCCAATAACTCCTCCAGGCATCCCGGTCAAAAGGGTCGCAGGTAGGACTTTATCCCTCTAAGCCATGGAACCAACATGGAATTGCATTCTTGAAGGTGTGTGACTTCCGCACTTGGAAGTATATATGCAAGTGTTCCGCCCAGAAGTATGCACAATTCATGTATAAGCTGATCCCCATAGTGTGCAAATAGATCATCCACTGTTTTCCAGTCTGAGCCCCTTTCCTTGCTGATGTATTGCTGTCAATGCTCAGCTGAGGAGACATCAGCACAGAAGAAGAAAAAGAAGACAAAAAGGATAAAAATTCCATGGTATGAATAACCTCACTGGCAAGGTAGTTCATTATGGTGCAGGCATACCTACTACAACTATACTTGTCTTACCCAAATACAGTTATGCTGCTAAATTCCTGACAATGGAATCTCAAATGGCATCAGATGTCTTTATTACCAAATTATGGTAATTATCTTAGCTCTACTGCCATATCTAAGTGAAACATTTTTTTTTAAATCACTCCTAGGAGTGACAGCAGAGCACAGTGTAATGGGGAAGGGTAGCTAACTGTACATTTTTCCCCACTGTAACATTTTCTCTACTGGACTGTGTAGCACTGTCATGCTACACAACACTTCCCATGTCTGGAATATAATGGAGGTCTTTACAGGCAACATACAAAAACAGTGTGCACAATGAATATCTGGACCTTTTTGTTAATGTGGTTGTGGCAGACTGCAGCACCATATTTTTTGCATTACAGATTCCTGGTAACTGTCCTTATCAGACTCCATCTGATTTCTGCACTGCAAAATAGAATACTAGTTATCTAGTATCCTTAATTATTTTAATTCTAAGTTTCTCACCAAACTGTCCCATTTTCCAATGCATGCCTACTCTGACAAGCAGAATAATGAGCAAGCAGGATTACATGGAGTGTTTTCGCCTGAACTGAATATGTACTGAAAAGTGAAACTTTGTGCATATTCCCAAATTCAAACTCACTGGAATTCAGCATGTCAAGTTTTAACTGTCAAAACTACAAGGATACATCAATCTCACCGTTCCTCAAGGACACCAGACCCTCAAAGACTGAAACAAGTCCCATTGCATATGTTGAACCACCATCCACTCTTACCTGGTTCTAAAGCTACTTAATTGACAGGTACCAAGCTGTGAAATGGGAACATTTTCTCTCTCCTCAGCTGCCCATAACTATAGGAGTCCCACAGGGTTCTATCTTAGGACCACTACTATTCACAATCTTCACAAATGACCTCCATACCTCCACACAGCATGCATTTATCATTCAGTATGCAGATGATACTATCTTAATCTGTGCTGCACAAAACATTCCCACCCTCCTGCAAACAACTTAACTAGCATTCTCTGATGTTGAACCTTACCAAAGCCCAACGTATCCTCAATCCAAAGAAAACTCAGCTGATGATTATAACCAGTTCTAACAAAAACACTGATAAGTCAATTCACTAACCTACTCCACAAATGCTACTCCAATTGCTCCAGTGGCACAGGCTAAGCTATTGGGAATAACCACAGACTCCCACCTAAAATTTGATAGTCATTTCAACTTAACTATTAAAAAAGTACATGCCATCTCAACTTAACTATTAAAAAAAGTACATGCCAAACTGTGTCACTCTACCGTATCAAACCATTTCTTACCAGCAACACAAGATCAGCCATTGCTCGCTCCCAACTTCTATCCAACGTACTCTATGCATCTCCCATTCTGACTAATCTCAACAAAACCGAACTAAGCAAAATGGAAGCCTGCTATAACAGAATTGCCCGCTTTAGTGCAAATTGCTCATATAGAACTCTTCACTGTACTGCTTTGAGACAGCTCCACTGGCTTGAACTACCCAACCTCCTAACCTACAATCAGTTCTGCCTCTGTCATTCTATCTATTACCTCCCCAATAAGTGTTCTGCCCTCAAACTAGTACAACTTCACTCAGCCAAAAGGCCTCTTAGATCATCAAGCAAAGTACTACTAGAAGTCACCAGCAGCTACAATAGCTTTGGAGACACACCATATAGTAGTTCAGTGGCTACAAAATGGAACTCTCTCCCCGCCAGCATACAAAACACATAGTCCAAAGATGTGTAACACCTGGCGATTTAAAGAAGCTGAGTGCCAATTTCTTGGAAAAGGCCTGTGTTTATAAACGCCCGGATACCCCAAGGTCCCTCTCTTTAGAAGGGCTTATAAAATGAAGTTGATACTAAAAGAACAAAAGGGTTGTATAAAACCACTACTTGATCAATCTTAATGGTGGGTAGGTAGGTCTAATAATGATAATGAATTAGCACACCAAAATTCCTTACTAAATCAGCAGAGAAACTTTTCTTTTAAGTTTTATAACCCAATTTAACTTGAATTCAATGAGGAATTTGGGCCATTATCTTAAAAAACTGGCCCACTATTATTAATTCCGTTTAACTTGATTGACAGAGTTAGGTCAGCGCCCTATGTAATTTTACAGGAGCAGCAATAATTTGAAAGAACTTTACAGCATACTTCTACGTATGGTCACATTCAAGACCTAGAGGTTCATTTAAAATGTGGATGCTGCAACATGTGTAAAGTGATGAGAACTGGAAATTCCTTATAGTTAGGAATAAAAATACAACATTAAGCAGAGGATTACTTGATTCAAAGTCAGTGGTGTACATTGCTTTGTGTAATTCCTGCCCTTCGCACATAGGAAAAACCAATAGTAAACTAAAAGAGAGAATATACCAGCACCTTTATGCCATAAAAAACCTCTTTTAGAGAATGCCTTAGCAAAACATGTTAGCAGTAACCCTGACCACTCTTTTGTTTTATGGGTATTGATCAAGTACCTTTAACCCGATAGGGAGGCCCCTTTCAGATAGTTCTTGAGTGTTGAGCGTTTATGGCAGTTGAATTTAGATGCATTTAGGCTAGATGGCCTCAATGAGAACTGTAACATTTCATGTGTTCTTAAACTAAGGAGCTACTTTAGGTAATGCCTATATGTACATTATTTTGTGTGTTTAATGCATAATTTTTACAATGTTAATGTAAATGCACTAGTAAGAACATTTTATGTTGTCTTTTATCATGCAATATTTATAGATAATTCAATGAGTTTTATGATTATTCATGATTTTATTCATTATTTTATAGAGTCAAATTAGTTCAGGAAGTGCCATTGTTTGTCACTTCCTGTTTACTGAGTATTTGAACTGACCAGTTTAGCTGTTTACTTGTCTTCTGAGGAAGCTGTGACAGGGTCACGGCCAGCGTTGTCTTTGAAAAATAAAACCTTTTTACGTAAAAGAAGAAACTTGGACTTTGTTTCCTGTGGTTAGTATTGACTATCTGGACATCAGGTTGCCTGTTTCTACACATTTTTACAAGTTTGTTTGCTCATTTTTGACTGTTTGGAATTGCATTCTTGAAGGTGTGTGACGTCCGCACTTGGAAGTATATATGCAAGTGTTCCGCCCAGAAGTATGCACAATTCATGTATAAGCTGATCCCCATAGTGTGCAAATAGATCATCCACTGTTTTCCAGTCTGAGCCCCTTTCCTTGCTGATGTATTGCTGTCAATGCTCAGCTGAGGAGACATCAGCACAGAAGAAGAAAAAGAAGACAAAAAGGATAAAAATTCCATGGTATGAATAACCTCACTGGCAAGGTAGTTCATTATGGTGCAGGCATACCTACTACAACTATACTTGTCTTACCCAAATACAGTTATGCTGCTAAATTCCTGACAATGGAATCTCAAATGGCATCAGATGTCTTTATTACCAAATTATGGTAATTATCTTAGCTCTACTGCCATATCTAAGTGAAACATTTTTTTTAAATCACTCCTAGGAGTGACAGCAGAGCACAGTGTAATGGGGAAGGGTAGCTAACTGTACATTTTTCCCCACTGTAACATTTTTCTCTACTGGACTGTGTAGCACTGTCATGCTACACAACACTTCCCATGTCTGGAATATAATGGAGGTCTTTACAGGCAACATACAAAAACAGTGTGCACAATGAATATCTGGACCTTTTTGTTAATGTGGTTGTGGCAGACTGCAGCACCATATTTTTTGCATTACAGATTCCTGGTAACTGTCCTTATCAGACTCCATCTGATTTCTGCACTGCAAAATAGAATACTAGTTATCTAGTATCCTTAATTATTTTAATTCTAAGTTTCTCACCAAACTGTCCCATTTTCCAATGCATGCCTACTCTGACAAGCAGAATAATGAGCAAGCAGGATTACATGGAGTGTTTTCGCCTGAACTGAATATGTACTGAAAAGTGAAACTTTGTGCATATTCCCAAATTCAAACTCACTGGAATTCAGCATGTCAAGTTTTAACTGTCAAAACTACAAGGATACATCAATCTCACTGTTCCTCAAGGACACCAGACCCTCAAAGACTGAAACAAGTCTCATTGCATATGTTGAACCACCATCCACTCTTACCTGGTTCTAAAGCTACTTAATTGACAGGTACCAAGCTGTGAAATGGGAACATTTTCTCTCTCCTCAGCTGCCCATAACTATAGGAGTCCCACAGGATTCTATCTTAGGACCACTACTATTCACAATCTTCACAAATGACCTCCATACCTCCACACAGCATGCATTTATCATTCAGTATGCAGATGATACTATCTTAATCTGTGCTGCACAAAACATTCCCACCCTCCTGCAAACAACTTAACTAGCATTCTCTGATGTTGAACCTTACCAAAGCCCAACGTATCCTCAATCCAAAGAAAACTCAGCTGATGATTATAACCAGTTCTAACAAAAACACTGATAAGTCAATTCACTAACCTACTCCACAAATGCTACTCCAATTGCTCCAGTGGCACAGGCTAAGCTATTGGGAATAACCACAGACTCCCACCTAAAATTTGATAGTCATTTCAACTTAACTATTAAAAAAGTACATGCCATCTCAACTTAACTATTAAAAAAAGTACATGCCAAACTGGGTCACTCTACCGTATCAAACCATTTCTTACCAGCAACACAAGATCAGCCATTGCTCGCTCCCAACTTCTATCCAACCTACTCTATGCATCTCCCATTCTGACTAATCTCAACAAAACCGAACTAAGCAAAATGGAAGCCTGCTATAACAGAATTGCCCGCTTTAGTGCAAATTGCTCATATAGAACTCTTCACTGTACTGCTTTGAGACAGCTCCACTGGCTTGAACTACCCAACCTCCTAACCTACAATCAGTTCTGCCTCTGTCATTCTATCTATTACCTCCCCAATAAGTGTTCTGCCCTCAAACTAGTACAACTTCACTCAGCCAAAAGGCCTCTTAGATCATCAAGCAAAGTACTACTAGAAGTCACCAGCAGCTACAATAGCTTTGGAGACACACCATATAGTAGTTCAGTGGCTACAAAATGGAACTCTCTCCCCGCCAGCATACAAAACACATAGTCCAAAGACTCCTTTAAAAACCTCATTAGGCAACATCTCAAGCAAAGTTGGTAGTGCTACGATTGCTCCCCAGGCTAGTGAAAGCAGATAAGGGTAGACATATTAAACCTAGAGTACTGATAACAGTTTTCACTCTTACTCAAACACTGGCTAATGTACAATGTATGTACTGTACCTGTGTACTATGTATGTAGTCTACCTATGTTTCAAACTTCAGCTGTACACCACAAATCTATTAATTACCTTCATTTTTAAATTAATATTAATATTTTCTGGTTTGTTCTCTCCACTGTAACTGCTGATGTGCTGCATACCACTGTAAAAACATGTCTATTGTAATTTGTGTGTATACTTATGTCTAAATATCTAAATGTATCTGTCATTTTTTTATGTGGAGCTTTTCTCCCAGGGCCTCTGCTGAAAAAGGGCCTTTTCGGCTCAGTCAGACATCCCAGGTTAACAAATGTAAAATAAAAAAATAAATCTAGGACTCTATGCTTTCACTTCACAACACGGACACTCAGCAAGAGGACAAACATTCCCAAATGTACATAGCCTAGCCTAACTGCCCTTGTGGGCCACTTCACGCCTAGCCAAATACCACATGTGAGAATCAAACCTTGTGTCTGTAAGGTAAACACCTTAACCATTATGCCATCCTCCCACCCCATAAGGGAATGTTTGATAACTACGACAAATGAGAGCAAAATATTCAGTCACAACTCCTTATACAGAAAGTTATCCTGCATATAGAACTCTAGCTCTCACCTCACAAGATGGCTTCTGAAAACTGGGACAAACAACAAGAAGAAATTTCCTAACCAGCTAGCAGAAAGATACCCTGCAATTAGACTGACTGCTCCTAAAAGTTTCCAGCTTAACTTGCCGTAATGGCTATGCACAAGTAAAGGACGGCAGCACAATGACTTAGTCAAACTGTTATACTTATTTACCTGTTTGCAATCACCACAAGTTAAAAGGATAACTTGTTTTTCAGTTTGCTTACAGTTTAGTACAGCACACACCACACAACATTACCGGCACATTACATTCTTCAATATATAGGCAACTGGACCAGTTTGGTACTGGACTTCAAAGTTCTACAGGATAAATAATAGCTTTGTCTGCTATGCAGAAAGGAGAGGATTGTGCGTTTGATGATGGTAGTTAACACCTAATGTAGCATCAGCTGCACTGTGCAAGTGCTTGACAATTTTAAGGACAAAACATTGTGCACAATACAAACTGAACTACAAATATTTACTGAACTAAAAGAAACAATTACATTACTTCAACACTAAGGAAAAATTATGACTATTGATATTTACCATATGCCATGTTCTTAATGAACTCTTCAGCTCCCATTTTTTTTTTTTATTTATTTTTTTAACACAGCCACTTTTACAAGTGCTCCTGGAAAGAAACAAGATTGAAATTCCTGTACAGCAAGTGGTTCTGTACTGAAGTTCAGTGCTAACAGCACAGGTTATAGTTGCAGACTTTCCAGTTATGCAGATGTGTACCTATAGAACAAAGGGATATATGGGGTGTCCAAATGCTAATATTGAACTGTCTTTGCATGTTTTGTTGCTTCCACAGTATGCCATTCTTTAGAGTTTAACCATGTGTGGTGTTCAGTCCTTTTCAGTGGCTTTGGGTTTGTTTTCGTGTCAGGTGGTTTCAACTACGTTTCATGACATGAATCCAGGGATATGTTATGTTGTGCTGCTAGAATCATTTCATACATTTACCTGAACTGTTGCACTACTCTGTTGCAACATACTTGGTTCCTTCGAGTCAGTATATTTCTTTACAACTTAACTACAAACATTGGATACTGTATGCTGTATTACCTGCTACATACTGAACCATTCTACTGGAAATATTGCACAATGTGACAAAATATTTAAGATATGCCTGAAAAACACGTTCTTTATCATCACACGTATCCATTTACCAGTTGTCTCACGCCTTGCTCTCAATCCTTCCAGACCAAAAAGTGTACAGCACAAATAAAATCTCATACTTAAAACTGGAAATGCAAGAAAAAACTGAGTGCAGTATATGCACAGCAATATATGTCATTATGGGCTTGCACCTCACAGAAGCACAAGTCAGGATACAAATTTGCCTTCGCCCTATAATGAGTGCAAAGCTTCTTAAAATGTGTTCATCATTCTGTAAAACAGGCTGGCACACAGAAATAGAATCCCAGAAAAGAAAAACCGAACTGACTGAACTCGGCAGACAAGCAAAATCCCCCGATTAGATTTCACGGTACGTTACCATTCTGTACACGCAATGCAGTACAGAAACTCAAGGCATACATTTGAAATGCATATGCTTTACAAGAATATCCAAGATTTCCGCCTCAAAGTATGTGCTCTAATCCCCGTAAAATGTCTGATTGTTGGGTGTGCGTGGTGCAACAGTGAGAATTAGTCACTGAATAAAACCAGTCTTTATAGATTTATTCTCTTTCTCATAATGTACCTCAACATAACTATCCTTATTCTGTTTTCCGTTAACAATTTAGTCAACAATTCCAATCAGAAATGTCACGATTTAAGACTTAATCCCTTATTTTTTTTTAGCTCTGGTCCTCACTTCTTGAGTCAATAACTTGAATGCTACTACATTCTGGTCGGACACAAGAAACATCAAGTAGAAAGTGCGTTGTATTGTTTACATAAAAACAAAAGTCACCATAAGTATGGCTTTACATACTTAACTCTGTCTTTACTTCCTTCTCAAAAAGGTAATCCACCAGTTTTTAACCTTACACACGTTTCCCCAACCACTGCTGTATTTTGATGTCATCATTCCGAGACAGTTCACGCTCGTTTCCCCCCTCCCCCTTACTAACCTATCCTGGCCAAAAGTCGTATAGTGATGCTCCACTTGCCGTTTGCAATTTCGGGTCTTTGATAGCCATTCTTAAATAGCCATTGAACATTAATATAACTGATACAGCATTCATAGTTTTTCAATTTGCTTGGAACGGTTGGTATTTATTCTTAATTTTAGAAACTTAATTGTTTAAATGTGAGGTACTTTTGTAACAGAAAAAAGTTAGCTTCAGTTTTAGAAACTGCAATATTTAAATAGAAGTACCGACACAAATCTCCTCAAATAAAATGCAGCAAGCTTGAACATAGGTAATTTTGTTTAAATTTAAAAGTTATTAATAGTTGAAAAAGAATATTATCATATTAAACTGCTCAACAACCCGTCTTAACTGCATTTTTAAAATACTGTAGTAAAGTTCAGTAGTAAAATGTTTGTGATGTTAACATAATAAAGAGCTGTTTTAAGACTGCTACATGTCTCAAGTCTGTTTTACCTGATGATTTTTGATGACTGTTTTGAAACTGTTATTGTTATCTTTAAGTGCATACTTGTCAATTATAGGTCATTTTCAGACTTGTCCCTTATTATATATTTTTTGTCTTTGTTAATTTGTTTTTTTAGTATAATTGCAAAGCATTCTGATGTTTTCAAGATTTTGTGGTGTTTTATATTTTTGCCATTCTTGCCATGCCTTTCCTCTGTCCTGCATTAGCATTCTACTCTTTTTGGATAGCCATATTGCATTATTTCTTTTTAGAGTTCCTTCTTGGAGGTGCAAGGCTATTTAGGATATTCAGGAAAGTTGTATTGAATTCACTTACAGCATCATCTAAGGAGAAAATTTTTAGGAAGTTCCAGTTAATAGATGATAGGTTATCAATGAACATTTCTGGGTTAAACTTGGAAAGGTTGCGTGTTTTTATAAACATGCTATTTAAGTGGATGTGTGAGATGTCTGGTTGTACCCTTTTTAATTTCTCCAAATCATTTACGTTTCTAATGCCATGACAGGAATGGACCCCATTCATAAGTCAAAATATGATTAAAGTTTATGAAATTAGCATTATTTCAATCTTTGTTGTCAGCTAGAAGTGCTCTTTGCAGCACCCGCAATGTGCCCAGTAATGACTCCTCCTGCAATTCGTACAGAGTCACATGTATTGGTAACATATCTAAATACGATTCTAGATTCTTTTTTAAATGACCCGATGCTCCTACTACTATTGGAACTGTCTGGGTATCTTTCTTCCACATTGCTGTCATTTCTGCCTGTAAATCCTGATATTTTATTACTTTGTGTCTCTCTGAATGCAAGACACTGTAGTCACTGGGTATAGTGATTTCAGTGATAAATGCTACTTTTGTCTTCTTTTCGTGGACCACTAGATCTGGTTTCCTCTCATCTGTCTTTTGAACTGTTGGTAATGGGTGATCCCATGTGATGTAGACTTCATTTTCTGTGATGCTTTGTGGCTCAATGTTTCCAGTGTTTTTCAGGTACTTCAATATTGTAATGTTTGCACAATCCCCAGTGCAACAGTCTTGCCACATTATTATGCCTTTCAGTATACAGTCCTTCTGCCATTAGTATGTCACAACCAGCAACAAGGTGTGCAACTGTTTCCAATTCTGTTTTACAAAACCTACATTTGTCTGGTGTACAACTTTGTAAACCAAAGTGTACATAGGCCACTATCTTGGGCCGCCAATATTAACCCTTCATCTTTTTGTTTGAATTTGCCTCTCCTTAACCATTCCTGTGTTCAGTCCTGGTCAACATGAGGTTATTCCAGAAGTTTTCTATACTTGCAATTATATTTATGCATTTTCCAGATTTCATAGGTGTGTACTAGGCTAATGGCCCTAGAGCCCCTTTACAAGCCTAGCCCAAATAAAACTGCCCAGGTACCGTGCCACATGATGTTAGTTCACAGTGCCATATCCAGTAGGGCAACTGGAATGATCCCTGGAGTGAACTTTCTGTTTCCCATCCACTCGTCAAAATTTCTCTCGAAGAGGGCCAGCGAGATGCTCTGCTTGACATGAATGGGAAGCTTATTCCAGAGTATGGGCAGTCTTTGGGAGACAAACCTGTCTCTCCAGTGTGTTCTGTTAATTGTGGTAATGAGGTTGTGATCTCTGGACCATGTGGCACGGGGGGATTGGGATTTCTTTAGGTGCAGCATTTCAAGTAGGGCCGGGTCGGGCATGTCTTTGTAAGTCAAGCAGAGATCACCCCTAAGTAGATGATAAGAGACTGAGAACAGCTAAAGTTTCTTGAGTCTGTCCATGTAGGACATGTGTTTAAGGCCTAGGATCCTTTTTGTGAGGTACTTTTGTGGCCTCTCCAGCTGCTCTAGGTGTCTGGTCAGGTACATGCTAAATGGGGTGTTATATTTGATGAGGGATGATGACCTCTTTCTTCTTGGATGCGAAACCTTTGGTTATAAGATGTGCCACGTAGAAGGACTTTCTGACCGTGGCCATGTGGTGATCAAAGGTGAGGTGGCTGTCGACCTGGGTGCCCAGATCTCTCATGGCCCCTTCAGTGTTCAGTGGGCTCCCATCAACGTGGTAATTTGTAGGAACAGAGTTTTTTCCAAAGGGGATGATGATGCATTTTGTGGCGTTAAGCTTCAGGTCATGGTTCCGACACCAGTTATTGGTCTCAGATAGGCCCTTTTGTAGGATCACTTGGGGAGTTGATAATGACTCCTAGCTTGCAGTCATCAGCAAACTTGGTCAGCCAGAGTCCTTTTGTGCTGACTTGGACTTCTGAGAAGTGGATGCCAAACAGGAGAGGGCCCAGGACCAAGCCCTGTGGGACTCCACTCATGACTGGTCAACAGTCTGACTTGGAGTCCGCAACTTTTACTCTGTGGGTCCTGTCTGTGAGCCAATTTGCAACCCACCTAGTGATGTAAGGATTGATGCCTAGTTTGGTGAGTTTATCAATGATACCTGAGTGGGGAATGGTATCAAAGGCCTTGGCCAGGTCGAGGTAGACTGTATGCACTGCCTTACCCTCATCCACAGCCTTGGTGACTGCCTCGAAGAAGTCATCCTCGTTCAGCAGGCAAGATCTCCCATGGACAAAGCCAAACTGTGTGGGGTCAAGAGTTTGGAGATTGCCTATATCTTTGTTAAGCAGGTCCATGATGATGATGCGCTCCATAGCTTTGCATACCAGACTCAGGCTAATGGGGAGATAGTTCCCAGGGTATGTAGGTGCTCCCCCTTTATGGAGTGGAATGACTGTAGCAGTGCCCCATTCGTTAGGGACATAGCGTGAGGTAAGGCTGTGATTGAACAGGGCATACATGTGTTGCCTGTTCATTTTGTAGATCATGTAGGATGCAGGGATATTATCAGGTCCCATGGACATATTTTTGGCTTTGGACAATGCAGCTTTTATCTGTGCCACAGAAATGGTTGGTACCAGGCTTTCTTCTGGTATTGTGATAGGGCCCTTGGGGAGGAGGGGTTGGCACTGAATATGTTGGCCAGTATGTTGGCTCAATATAAGAGGCACCATTGTGCAGTAACTCAGAGCAAATCTGGGTATTGCCTTTGAGGTTTTTGATATAGCTATAGACGGCTTTGTGTTTGTTTTTGGTGGCAGCCGCAATTCTGCCTTCATAGCTGGCTTTAGAGGATTTGATAAGGGATCTCAGCTTTTTGTTGAGACTGATAAGGGAGGTTTTCCAGTCTTGTGACTTAATTTGTTTTCTGCATCAGTTTTTTCCTCCTGTTTTAGAGTTTATTTATGGCTGGGGACCACCAGATTGGCTTCCTTTTTTTGGAGGAGAGTGTCTTGGTTCTATCTGGTATGGCAAGGTCCATGCATTTGTGTACATGTTCGTATAGTGCATTGGTGTATGATTTGGCAGTCGTGGAGCTATTTTCCATTAGCGTGAGTGCTGAGAAGTTATCCACCTCTGTTTTTAGGAGCCAAAAGTCGGCTTTAGAGAAATTTTTCAGAGTGGTCACCTTAGTGGGGGGTGTAGGTGACATGAAGATTTACATGGTGATTAGTTTGTGGTTAGATTTAACAAGGGAGGAATTGACTATAGGTGTGGAGCAACTGTCTGCCATGTTGGTGCTAACCAGGTCGAGGATGTTGCTTCCTCTAGTGGGGGTCAGAATGAGCTTGTCCAGGGCATTGGAATTGATAAATTCCAGAAAGCATTGAGCCTGTACATTGGTACTTGAATAGCTTTCCCAGTTGATGGAAGGGTAGTTGAAGTCACCCGGTATGAGAGTATTGGGTTGGACCTTGATAGATTCCTGGGTGCTTAGGAAGTTGGAGTGCGAGTCTGGGGACATGTTTGGGGTTCTGTAGCAGGCTATGATGTGTATTGCCGTCTTACCCAGTGTTAATTGTACCTGAAGTATCTCGAATGCATTATGCTGGGCTACCAGTCTAGTGGTGTGCATATTCTTTAAGAATATGGAGACACCACCGCCTTTGGAGCATCCGGCCATATTCTGGGGCTGAAAGTTATGGAATAAGTTGTAGCCTGGGAGCGCAGGGGTGCTTTCTGCCTCTTTAAAACAGGTCTCCGTTACAGCACAGATGTCGACATTCTCCATTTTGAGGAGAGCTTTGAGCGAGTGCATCTTGCGATTTAGACTTCTAGCATTGAGCAGCATGACCCTCATCGCATTTGTTTGTAGCTGTTATAGTGGAATTTTAGTCTTCGGAACACTGCCTCAAAAGGGAACTATAGGGTGGTAAGAGCCTTAGCCAGTACCCAGAATCCCAGGGATGACATATGCAGGCCATCTCTGGCAAAGAATCGAGGTCTGATGATCATGTCATCCCAGGTAGACAGATACTGGATCCCCATAGAATGACACCAGAAACTTAGCCAGCTGTTAGTCAGTCATTTTCTGCTCATACTGTGGTATCATTCTGGGTGATGGTAGAATACTGCTCATGGCTAGGGTCATACCTGCCTGGGTCACATAATCCGAAAGTTCCATCACATCTCTTTTCATGTAATCCAGCGAGGTACCTATCAGTCATTCACACCCACATGGACAATGACTGAGTCATATTTGTACTTGTTGTGGAATGACCTGAGTGCATATGTTATGTGCCGGATCCTGGCACCTGATAGACAACTGAGTGTTACCTTCTCCTTGCTCATCCTAGTGAGTAGGACATCAGTGTGCCTCACAATTGAGTCTCCTATGATTAGTACATTGGGCAAAGTGTTTTGCCTCAAGGGCTTGGGTTGAGGGGCACACTGTTGTGGTGAGCTATGTGTTATGAGTTGGTGTTGTGTTGTGGTAGTCAAGTGCGTTTCTGTCTCGGGGGTCTCTGTTGTTTGGGTAAATTTTTATTGAGAGCGTCCGCAAAGGTGGGTGTATGGTTTGTGTTTTGGAGGGCTGCATGTTCTATGTAGTGAGGTGCAGGTGTTGACGTTCTCCTGTTGACCAGCTAGTCTGGTCTTGGAGCATGCACTGCTTCCAGTTTGGTGATATAAGTGCATCTCTCACAGGTATGAGTGTTGGGATGTAAGAGGAAAGGGCTGTCTGTGTACATTAGACATTTCCCACACAGAATGCTCAAGTGTACCAGGTTAGCAGGATAAAGCACAGGAAATTGCCCTACAATCATACCAGGAGGGGTGGTCATAAATAATTACTGGTGCTGTTACTGTGTAGGAATAGCTAGTGCTGATCGCACCCAAGTGTGCTACAATAAATGCTACAAAAGCCTATTAAAGTGCTAGCTAATTATGCTAAATGAAGTGCAAGAAGTAAAAGAACAAGCACGTTCCAAGGAGAAAATTGAAGAGCAGACTTCTGGCACTTCTAGTTTATCTCAGCTGAGTGCCACTGCACAGTGCGCAAACACGGGCTTTTAAACCAGAAAGTTGAAAGGGATGGAAATGCCCAAATGGCCAATAAACTACAATTTCTGGACCAGAAACCACTCCTCTTGTGGTAGATAGGCTACATAGTGCTTACCACTCCCACTGATAAGCTAGAGGGCTTCCCTCCAAAACAGAAAGGTCTGGGGGGCTCAGAAACTTACAAAACAGTCCCGGATACAGCAAACCTGTATCTGGACTAGACTAGTTACAGGAAAGGTGGGAAACAAGCTTAGACCTTTTTTTGCAGAAAAGCATTTAGAACAGTAGCAAAATCACTTTAAATGCAGTACAAGCTAGCACACGTGAGTGTGTAGCAATATTAAGGCAAATACAGTTTAAATAAATGCAGATAAATTAAAAAACAACAAAAAAGTGCAGAAAGTAGTAAATTATGAAAAAATCAAAATGGAGGCACTTAGAGTATCTCTTTTCTCCTTCCTGTTGCTCTTGTAGTCTACAGGACGCCATAACTGGATCCATGGAGGTTAAGCTTCCTGTGTAATCTGTCCAGCACCTTTTGGGGCCAGTCAGTCACTCTGAAACTGTAAGTTAGGACAGGAAGAGAAAATTGGTTTATAGCTTGAATTTTGTTCCTAGATGTCAATGCTGGTTTCAAGATTAATTTAAGTCTTCTAAAATATTCCTTACTAAGTTTTATTCACATTTGTTCATGTTTTATTGTTGATGCTATATCAGTTCCTAAATATTTATACACTCCCTCTTGCTCAACTTATTTTATATCACATTCTTGTCCCAAACTGATGTTTTCTTAGTGCTGCAGCTTTTCTGCTTCAGAGGTTGCTTTTGCACATTTATCAAGACCAAATGACATTCTTATATCATCTTAAATTGTGCTTTCATTTCCTCATCCGATGAGCTGTACAGTTTTCAATCATTGACCAAGATAAGTCTTTACAATTTGTTGCTTTCTGGGAGCCAAATTATACCCATGACCTAATCTGTTAAGCAGACAGCTTAATGGATTAAGGGCAGGGCAAAAGAGAGTCACCCTGGAATATCCCTCTTTGGATTTTTATCCCTGGAATAATAACTTGTCCTTTATCTTGGCTTAACTGAAAAGTGGTTTGCCACTGTTTCATAGTTGCAGTGACAGTTTATCAGTGTAGGGTATATCTTATACATTTTAAGCACTCTTTTATCCATGAATGTGGGATACTGTCAAATGCTTTTTGTAGTCAGTCCACACCATACTTAGACTCTTCCCCTTTTTACATTTCTCCACTATGACTTTAACAACAAATGATCCTTTGTTCAATGTGACTTTCTTTTATTGCCCTTTTCTTCTACTGCCATAATTGAGTTTTTTTTCTGAATGACTATAAACTCTGTCAACATCAGTTCCAGTGTATAGTTTATATGTTGTTTGAAGGCAAGTTATTGCTCTATAATGTTTAGGATAGCTTGCAGGTTCACTCAAGAAGGAGCATTGTTTTTAGCCAGGTTTATGTCTGTTTGGGGTGCTCCTATAAGTAGTTTTCACTCATGGCTAAATCTTCATGCAAAGATGTTAATACTTTTAACCAGAAGTTAGGTACTGCATCTGGGCCTGGGGGTTTCCAATTAGAGGCTTTTCTTAACTTTGCTTCAATCTGTATGGCTGTTACTTCATCCCATTTCATATCCTGTACCTTTGATCTTATTCTTTTTCTTCTATCCATTTAGCATTTGTGTTATATGTGAAGGCTGCCAGCCTAGCTAGATAGATTTTTGTAGATAATTCTATGTCTTTGTAAATATTAATAAAAGCCATAGGCTTGTTCTCTTAAATGTGAGAAGACTGTATTGGATGTTGAACTGCAAAAATGTAACAACAGTGTACTGTGCTGTAAGAAAGCTGATAAGTCAAGCCTTGTATGACTGTTTGATCTCAAACTCAGAGCCATGGTGTCTGAACCAGCAGAGGCTATTGTTTTGAGACTAGAGTTAATTGGTAGATTTTTCATATATAACATCTTTAATTACTGTGGTTTCCTGACCAGGTGAAAGATCAAAGCTATGTTAAACTCAGTTTCTGTTAGCCTGGGAAAACCAGAGAAGTGTCAAGAATGATGTAATGTAAAGCAGTACTGTGTTATCAATTTAAGGACAGAGAGAGAGCATTTTGGATTTTGTGTAAAGCTGACAACAGCTCACCAGTACTGTGTTTGCTCTGTATGTAAGTTTATTTAGAACTGTGATTGCTCTTAGATATAGATAGAACATAGTAAGTTTAGTCTAGCTGTTTTCTGTATTGATGTCAGAACTATTCTACTGTATTATTTTAAGCATTTCCTGTGATCTCTGAACTCTTGACTAGCACTGTGTAATAAGTATTGTCTTGTGCTTTTATAGTTTATTAAATATTTTAAACCTTTCAACTGTGGCTGTTTTGTGTAGACATAGCCGGCTTTAGGCACCAGCGAACGCTGCGGTCGCTGGGGGCCCCCTGTTCACTGGGGGCCCCCAACCACAGCAAGTTATCTTATCCTGATATTTTGTTACATGTCTGTCAAACTAACAAAAGCTAATACACTATTCTTGTATACTTAACAAACCACATGGATAATAACTCTTACTTATACCTCCTTTAAAATTCAAAGATATTTCTGGTTGTAGAAACAGATTTTTTTGTAAAGTAACAGGCATCAGAATTCTATTAAATATTTTACCACTGAAATAGTGCCCGTGGCTTAGTTAAATCCTGCTGTTGGACATTTTCTCCACTTGCTGTACCCGTGGCTGCAGGGGGGCCCCCTTAATCATCCTTGACTGTGTGGGGGCCCCACAAAAGCTGCTGCAGGTTGGGGAAAAATGAGGAAGAAAAAATGTATTAATTTACTAATTATGCTCTTTAACCTGAACAGGGCTGTGATATGACCCTGTTAGGATGAAGCTGATAATGAACATTAGCAAGGTAAGCACTAGAGAGATCAGCAGCCCAGAGTGACGTATCTAGGTGCAAATTTTGGATTTTAAGAAGAGCTGATACTTCTGATCATCAGGGATGGTTTTCTCTTTCAGAGAGTTTTATAAATGCAAGCATTATAATTCCTTTGCTTAAGAATTCAGTGCAGTCCCAAAAAAAAAATAGAATAAAAGCTCAGAATCAGGAGTTTTATTTAATTTTTTATTTTACATTTGTTAACTGGGATAGTCCAACTGGATACATGTACATTTTCAGTGGAGGCCTGGGGAGAAAAGCTCCAAAGAAACACATACGCAAGCCATACAGACAATATATTTTACATGTTTCTAGTATATTCAACCAGACAATATAGATGAGCACAAATTATTAATTTCTTACAAAGACATATACAATGATCAATACATGTACTAACAATAAAGTATAGTAAATATCCTATCTAGAGTCACATCATGCATCTGAATATGGTATTGATAAGACTAAACAGTCATCTCAGGAGACTGTGTGTTTGAGGAAAGAGTAATAGCAGGAGTGGAGCAGGACTGTAGTTAATCAGGTGTGGAGCAGGGACATAACCATTTGTTGCTGAAATGGCTTTTGATAGATTTGTTAAATTTGGATAGAGAAGATTTCAGGGTAATGGAAGGAGGCAGGGAGTTCCAAATTTTGGATATGTAAGAAGAGCAGAGGGAGTCACCGGCATGGTTATGTGATCTAGTAACTGTTAATAGTAACTTATCTGTGGAGCGGAGTAGCCTAGGACAGGAATACTGCTGAATTAGGTTGCTTAAAACTGGTGTTTTATTTGGGTGGGACAGGAGCTTATAAGTAGTGATAAGTTGGTTGTAGATTAATAAATTTGGCAGTTCAAGCTAGTCCAATTGTTTTAGGTTATGACAGTGATGGGTTCTAAAAGATCAGTTATTAGCAAAGTTGGCTATTTGATTATAGCAGGTTGCCAGTTTGCTGGTTTCTTTTTTGGATAGATTTGTTAGGATTGGGGATGCATAGAGTAATGTTGAGAGCAAGTGAGTGTGAGCAATTGTGGTCCTAGCAGTATGGGTCAAGTAGGACTTGTGTTTGTAGAGACTACCTATCTTTCTGTAAGTGTTTTTAATAGCTAGACTAATGTGGATGTCAAATTTTAACTTGTTATCAATGGTGACGCCTAGTAGTTTTGTGTGAGATTCGGGTGTGATAAGTGTACCATTTTTAGAGTGAATAAAGAAAGTGTCGGTAAGGGTGGTATTTTGTGAGGGGTGAAATAGCAGGATCTTGGTCTTTTTGGGGTTAAGAATGAGGCCATTGTCAGTAAGCCAGTTTTCAACTGAGTGGAAGTTATCCTGGGTTTTATTGTGTAGTTCTTGCAGGGTAGAGGCACTGCATATTGTAGTGGAATCATCTGCGTATTGAATAAGACTAGTGCTATTTGCCACTGAGTAGAGATTGTTTGTGAAAATTTAGAATAGCAAGGGGCCCAGTATTGATCCCTGAGGTACCCCAAGAGTGACTGGTAAAAGTGGAGACAAGTTATTGTTCCACTGTACTGCTTGTTGCCTATCCTTAAGATAGTTGTCGAACCAGGAGACTGATTGGTTGTCTAATCCTAGGTTTTTGAGGTGGCAGATGAGTTTGTCATGGCTAACCATATCAAAGGCTTTTGATAGGTCTAAGAAAAGGGCAGAAGTATGTTTACCATTGTTCCTGTTATGGTTTATGGTGTCTGTGAATGCTAACAGAGCTGTGGTGGTACTATGACCTGGACGGAAACCATGTTGAGATGGATATATGAGTTCCTGATTTATAAGGTGGGATATAAGTTGATGGTAGATGCATTTTTCTAATATTTTAGCCAGTGGAGATAGTATAGCAATTGGTCGGTAGTTAGATATGTCATAGGAAGTACCTCCTTTGTGAATAGGTATGATATAGGCAGTTTTCCAGATCAGGGGTACTGTAGCTTCAGTAATTGATCTATTGATTAGTATAGAAACTGGTACAGCTATTTCTGCTGCTGCCAGTTTTAGAAATTCATTGGGGAGAGAATCTATTCCTAGTGTTGTGGGTTTCAGCTGGGATAATAGTTTTCTTATGTAGGAGGTTAGGGTGAGTTGCAGTTTAAAAGTGGGCATGTAGTTAGTGAGGGTGGGGACACCTGTTGGAGTGACAGTGAGATATTGTTGGGCTAGAGTTTGTACGGTTTCAGTAAAGAATGTATTGAATGATTCAGCTATATTATCCTTTGTTAAACCTGATGTTGGGGGTGGGGTGATTATTTTTCCAGGGTGTATTAACTGGTTTAAACCTGCCCAGAATTTCTTAGGGTTATTCATGTGTTGGGTTTGATGGGTAATGAAGTAGCTTCTCTTGTCTTGGATTACTAGTTTTTTGGTTAGATTCCTAATCTGTTGGTAGGCTTGCTGTGTACTAGGGCTTTTATTGGACCTCCAGGTTGTCCAGGCTCTATTTCTTTCAGTTATTTTTTGCCTGGTTTCCTTAGTTAACCATGGGACTGGTTTTGACTTTACTCTAGTAGTTCTTGCAGGGGTGTGTCTGTTTAATATATCTAAGAAGGTGGAGTTGAAGTTTTGAATAGCTTCATCTAAGGGTAGGTAATAAAGGTCAGACCAATTATATAGCTTTAGTTCTTGTCTGAAATGAGTGGGGTTAAAGCGTTTTTTGTTTCTAATTGTTTGAAGTATAAGACTTTGTGGGTGATGGGAATTGTATTTAAGTAAGAAAGTAGTTTGATGGTCACTCAGTGAGTCTGGAAGGGTTCCAGCTAAGTAGTAGCAGGGTATTTTATATAGCAAGATCCAGTCTAATAGGCCTTCATTTTTATTGTTTTTAACTATTCTGGCGGGCTGTTTGATTACTTGAGAGAAGGTATGAAGATTGATATGGTTAGTGGGTAGTTGAGCAGAGCAAGTGAGCCAGTCTATATTAAAGTCACCTAATACAATTGTCTCTTGAAGCATAGATTGAGATAACCATTGAAGGAATGTCTCCATGATAGGGATGTTATTGCCTGGTGGGATATATCCTGTTACTAGGTTGATGGCTTTTCTGTTACTTATTTTAAGCTTTGCTAAGAGAATTTCAGCGTTTTCTAAAGGGGGTGTAGTTGCCTCGAGTTTAGTTATGGATAAACTGTTTTTGTACAGCAGGGCAATACCTCCACTTTTTTTACCTAGTCTGTCTTGCCCAAGTATAGTATATCCAGGTGGTAGGATCTCAGTATCTTGCGTAGATGGTTTTAGCCATGTTTCTGTTATACTGACTATATCAGGGGAGTATTGAGAGATTAGAGTGTGTAGTTCATGTGTTTTTTTTATTTACACGTCTAATATTTAGGTTTAAGAGGAGTAGACTGTTTAAAGGCCTGGAGTTAAGTTGAGTTGTCTTGGGAAGGTGATGTGAATTAGTGAGAGGACTTGTACTGTTAGGTCCTGGGTTTGGGTGGATATCTCCAGCACTCAGGAGTAGGTGATGGACATTATGGATTAATTTTGCTAATTTTATTAGTGTGGCACAATATTTTTGAGTTGCTGTTGATTTGGAATAAGAGGTGAGGAGTCTTATCTGGCTATAGCTTACAACAGTAGTATATTATAAGCTGGGGTTAATTGTTAGTGAGTAAGGAGGTAGGTAGGGAGATAAATTGGCAGTGGCTTTATGGAGTTGTGGGAAATTATCCTGTTCTGAGTAGTTGTAAGATGTAGTGTGATAGGCACATATTAAGAAAGATAGTAGTGACATTTGCAAGAGATATGTCTTCATTGTTAAGCAGAGGTGGTAATTGGTTGGATTTGTAGGTGTGGTATGTTTGAGTAATTGTGGGGTGGGAGGGATATGGATTGGTTGTTGGGTGTGTGGGGGAGTGGCTAGCTATGTATAAATGTAGTTGCTGTGGGGGGTGGGTGAGAATTGGGGGTAGGGTAGGGAAGCGGAGTGAGCCCGTAGGGCGAATGGAGCGGGATAGAGCAAAAGGGGAGAGAATACAGCAGCAAAAGTATCGGCAACTGCCTTGCAAAAGTAAGGTAATTATTTTAAATATTACTCTAATGCACTTAAAATGTTAGTAGAATAACACCTTTTGCATCAACATGTATTTTTGGACAATAGGTATAAAACTCAGATGTCTGGATTGGTTGACTGTTTGTAATCCTGAATGATTTACCAGCAAATCAAACTTTTTGCAAAGGAGAAAGCAAATGTATGAACAAAATCAGGGAAGGTCTGTGAAATCCGGGACAATGACAGGTATGTATTACTCCCCAATGAGGTAAATAAGTGACTTACCCCTGCTTCTGTTCGATGACTGCTAAACAGCAGTTAATGATCTGGTGTGGCAGTACCAGTGTGTTGCACAATATATTGCTGTTTGCTGAAATAACTACAAAACTAGGACTGCTATGGCACAGACATTATTCTTCTGTGTATCAGTAAAAATGTACTTAACAAGTAATTATCTTTCAAAAGTAAGACACAAGATATATCACAGAACATTCAGACACTTAGATCTTCTTGGAGTCTGGTGGCCCCCACTCAACAGACTGCATAAATGGATACTGGGGACTCCTTTAATCATAATTGACTCTCTGGGGACCCCCACAAAAGCTGTTGCTGGTTGAAGAAAAATCAGGAGAAAAAAATGAATCAATTTTCTGATTGAGCTGTTTAACCTGAACAGTGCTGAGATATGACCCTTTTAGGATAAAGCTGATAATAGCCTCTGGTTTCAACCACACCCATTCTAAAACTAGCCCTGCACAAATGTGTGTGTACAGAAAGATGCTGTAGGTTATGGGGGGCTGGGGATTGTGTGGTTATTACAACTTTTCTAGAGGTGTGCACATGAAGTCATCTTAGCTTGTGATTGAGCTGAGGACAGTGTGGTTACTGTTTATTTACTTTTCTCACAGACCTCAGAGGTGTAAAACGAAGGTTACTGTAGCTTGTGTAGGGGTTGTGTACTAAGAGCAACAAATTAGAATATATTACTGAAATCATTGTCACAATCACACATCAGGCACATATACATGGGGCTGACTTTGAGGGTTAGAGGTGAGGAAGCATGCTATGTGTACATATATCAGCAGTCACTTGAAATATATAGCTAAGGCAATTTAAACCTCTACTTTCATCCTAGTCTAACATCAGGGGGATGTATAGGCAGTGATTGTCTTTTGTGGTGGAGTTAGGGAAGGAGTCAGTATTCCCAGATAAGACGTATGTATTTCCACAACTGGCTTGTTAGTTTATTGTGAGCTACTATTTTGTCAGCTTTGAACATTAAGCCTTGGGCACAACTTATGTCTTCCTTGAAAGAAAAAAATAAGACTGAAATTCTTTTCTTTTTCATGATTTTTGTTTAGGCCACCAAGGGAATAAAATGCTGAGAAAATGGTCTAAAATGCATCCCAGGGCACATATATAACCCCTATGGCTTTGGGGGCACCAGCTTAATTGAGTTATTTCCTAAATGGTTGTTACTGTGCTGTCTTAGTCAGGAAAGGAGTGCTGAAAAGATGCAAAGAAAACTAAAGCTGTACAGCAACAGTGAATTTCTTTCCTTAATAATACTTTTTGTTCAAGCCATTACTGGATGAAAAGGTTGTGTAAAAACAAAAAAAAAATGTTAAAGTACACTTCAGAGCATGTAGAAAGTTATGGCTTTTTGAAAAAGCTGAAAGTAAGACAAAATGTGAGAAAAGGAAGAAAAAAGTAATGTGCATGGTATAGGGAGCCCAAAAGGGGGTGGGGATCAGAGGAGATGACTGGAGGGTGTGCGGGGGAATGTTGAAACGTTAGGCTTAGTCATCACTTTATTTAAGTCCAGACCTGTACATAGAGTTGTTGTAATGTATCATTGTTGCAACTAAATGGCAGTAACTGCAAGTGTCCCTTTGTTGGATAGGTCAACAAAGTGTGGTATGTAGGCCTTTTGTAATAACATCATGGAACTAAGGTCTGTCTGTGCATACTACTCCTAAACTTTTGCAGCAAAAATTAAAAAGTTTCTTAAGAGGTGTGGCATTGACAGATGACACTTATACTGGAAGTGCCTAGGGGGCCCCCAACTTGACATTTGCTGGGGGCCCCCAAAATGCAAACACCGGCCCTGTGTGCAGAGATCATTTTTGCTCTAGAGTACATTGCATGTATATAGTGATACTGTACAAAGCCACTGCAATAGTCTTGCTGCTCAGTCACACTTACTATTTGGATAATAATATTGCACAGTAATAATTGGACACCCTTTGGTAAGGGCCTTTTTAGTAGTTGATATTATTGGTTGGTGGCAGCTGGTACTACCTTATAGACTGGCAGGAAGGGGCATAGCTGGGGAATCTGTGCCAGCCTTCCCCAGGAGTGTCTGTGTGTTTGTATATAACTCATATCTTAAAGAGTGTGTGTGTGTGTGTGTGTGTGTGTGTGTGTGTGTGTTAGTTACTTGGAGAGTAACAAGAAGCACTGGTTGGACAGAGAGGGTGCTAGAGGTTTTAGCTTGACCACTAGGCTGAGATCTGGACCCTATAACTGTGCCAGTGGAGAGTCTTATTGGGGATCTGGAGAGAGAGAGAGAAACCAGCCCCAGACTGACTGTGATCTCTGTGTGCTCTTAAGGAAAATTGTACTTTACTGTGTGTGTACTTGTTATCCTTCCCAATGTGGATGCCCCTCACTGGTAGTAGTAGTGAGGATTGAGGCTCCTTGATTACTGGGCCAGGGCATGGGCATCCCATTATGTTCCACAGGAACTTCATAAATACTTCTCCAAAATGTATTAATTTCTTCTTTTTTTGGTGGTCTTTCAATTCCTTTTACTTTGTTTCCCAATTATCTATAAAACTTTTTTGGTTCATCAGTAAATTGCTTATTTTGCACTTTTCCTTTATATTTATCTGTGTATTTTCTATGTTTTTGTACTTCTGCTGATATTTTTAGTTTATTTGCAATAGTGCATGCTAAATCCTGATACGTTATAAATCTGTCTTTGTGAGTATTTTGTTGATCTGTTCCCTTTTCTATACTCTTCTAACAGTGACACTTCTTGTCTTAATTGCTTTATAGTTTTCTCTATTCAATATTTCCATTATGGTATTCAATTTCTCTTTCTCCTTTCCTTTACTGCCCTGTGTTCTTGTGATAGAATTTTATCTGTTATTAATTTATCTAAACAGTAATATATCATGTTTACTTCTGTTATATCGCATGGATCTTTATGGACAGTTGTAATTACTGGGTTCATTTGTTTTATCAAACTTCTGCCTTTTGGGGTTTTATTGGCCTTCTGCAGTCTACTTCTTTTATTGATCTTAATATGTCTGTCTATCGCTATTAAATCAAGCAACTCTTCTCTTAGTTCATTTTCCTCTAAACTGAGGGCACATTTTTTGTTCTCCAGTTCCTGTGGGCATTCTATAGAAAGTTCTGTAGCACATTCTCTTCAATTTCATCCTGTGTCATCCGTTGCTCTTTCCTGTGGCAACTCACTGGCCTATCATTCTTTAACATTGACTGTATCAGAGTTGCCACAGTTTCCTGTTCCTTCCCTTGCTGTCCAGCAAAACATTTATACTGGTTTCCTGTGGAAGTCTCCAAAATATCTTCATATGGCAACTGATTAGTTGCTTTCCATTCCACTGGTTTTTCCTTAATTTGGCTATCCATTGCTCTATCCTGCTGTGGTGCTTCCTGAGCTAGATTTTCTATACTGAATCCTTCACTTCACAGGTATTCCATAACCCCAGTTTCTATTTCCTTAACTTCACCATTACTAAACTTCTTTTCTACTTTTCCTCTTTGTCTTCTTAGTTTTTGTATTATAAAGTTTTACATGTTCAGATCCCTTTGCCTGTATTTCTCTTCAAATATATTTGGTGCTTCTCTTTTTATATTGATTAGTTTTGCTTTCTCCTTTGCATAACTATTACACCATATTATCTCTCTTTTTCTTTCCCATGTCCATATTTCTTCTTCAGATGTCTCCTGATCTTCCTGTTTCTCCTTACTTTGGGGACTCATTCCATCATGATGTGATATAACCTGTGTTAGACCTTTTACACCAAATCCTTCAATTTGCAGGCATTCCATAACTTCAACTTCTATTTTTTAACTTCTACTTTACTAATCTTCTTTTCTACATTCCCTCTTTGTGATATTATGTTTGTATTGTGAAATTTTCCATATCTGGATGCCTTTGCCTGTATTTCTCTTTGAATATATTTGGGGCTACCTTTTTTGTATTGATTAATTGGGCTGTTGACTTTGCATAAATATTGCACCATATCAGATCTCTCTCTCTTTCCCACGTCCATATTTCTTTTTTATATTTTTAAAAAATCTCTAGGTTTTGTTGTTTATATTTTTACACTTCCTCAGATGCTTTGTTTTCCAAACAGGTCAAAGTTTCTTGGTCTATATAAAGTTTTTCACAAATCTGTTGTATTAATGAACACAAATTAATTTTACTTTGTTTCCCAATTATCTATAAAACTTTTTTGGTTCATCAGTAAATTGCTTATTTTGCACTTTTCCTTTATATTTATCTGTGTATCTTCTATGTTTTTGTACTTCTGCTGATATTTTTAGTTTATTTGCAATAGTGCATGCTAAATCCTGATACGTTATAAATCTTTCTTTCTGAGTATTTTGTTGATCTGTTCCCTTTTCTATACTCTTCTAACAGTGACACTTCTTGTCTTAATTGCTTTATAGTTTTCTCTATTCAATATTTCCATTATGGTATTCAATTTCTCTTTCTCCTTTCCTTTACTGCCCTGTGTTCTTGTGATAGAATTTTATCTGTTATTAATTTATCTAAACAGTAATATATCATGTTTACTTCTGTTATATCGCATGGATCTTTATGGACAGTTGTAATTACTGGGTTCATTTGTTTTATCAAACTTCTGCCTTTTGGGGTTTTATTGACCTTCTGCAGTCTACTTCTTTTATTGATCTTAATATGTCTGTCTATTGCTATTAAATCAAGCAACTCTTCTCTTAGTTCATTTTCCTCTAAACTGAGGGCACATTTTTTGTTCTCCAGTTCCTGTGGGCATTCTATAGAAAGTTCTGTAGCACATTCTCTTCAATTTCATCCTGTGTCATCCGTTGCTCTTTCCTGTGGCAACTCACTGGCCTATCATTCTTTAACATTGACTGTATCAGAGTTGCCACAGTTTCCTGTTCCTTCCCTTGCTGTCCAGCAAAACATTTATACTGGTTTCCTGTGGAAGTCTCCAAAATATCTTCATATGGCAACTGACTAGTTGCTTTCCATTCCACTGGTTTTTCCTTAATTTGGCTATCCATTGCTCTATCCTGCTGTGGTGCTTCCTGAGCTAGATTTTCTATACTGAATCCTTCACTTCACAGGTATTCCATAACCCCAGTTTCTATTTCCTTAACTTCACCATTACCAAACTTCTTTTCTACTTTTCCTCTTTGTCGTCTTAGTTTTTGTATTATAAAGTTTTACATGTTCAGATCCCTTTGCCTGTATTTCTCTTCAAATATATTTGGTGCTTCTCTTTTTATATTGATTAGTTTTGCTTTCTCCTTTGCATAACTATTACACCATATTATCTCTCTTTTTCTTTCCCATGTCCATATTTCTTCTTCAGATGTCTCCTGATCTTCCTGTTTCTCCTTACTTTGGGGACTCGTTCCATCTTGATGTGATATAACCTGTGTTAGACCTTTTACACCAAATCCTTCAATTTGCAGGCATTCCATAACTTCAACTTCTATTTTTTAACTTCTACTTTACTAATCTTCTTTTCTACATTCCCTCTTTGTGATATTATGTTTGTATTGTGAAATTTTCCATATCTGGATGCCTTTGCCTGTATTTCTCTTTGAATATCTTTGGGGCTACCTTTTTTGTATTGATTAATTGGGCTGTTGACTTTGCATAAATATTGCACCATATCAAATCTCTCTCTTTCCCACGTCCATATTTCTTTTTTATATTTTTAAAAAATCTCTAGGTTTTGTTGTTTATATTTTTACACTTCCTCAGATGCTTTGTTTTCCAAACAGGTCAAAGTTTCTTGGTCTATATAAAGTTTTTCACAAATCTGTTGTATTAATGAACACAAATTTTTATTTGAAGCTTCTGACAGTTTTTCTTGTGGAAGTATTTTTCTTTCCTCTAATTTCTCTCTCAATCTTTTTTGTATATCTTGTCTGGAAATTCTGGGCTTTTTGCATAATAGTAACAATACATAATTTCTTTCTTATCCTCAATAGTCCAATCTGTTGTCTTTATGGCTTTTCTTTGGCCTGTCAGTTTTTGTGATTTTTGTGGACTGCTACTTCCTTCTACAACAGGGGGGCATCCTCCCCCTGGGCATTGTCTGAATGTAGGAATGTTTCTGTATTTTGAGGATACCACACTATCATTTTTTCCAGTCCTGGCACTAGTGCGCCCACCAGGATTGGGCACTTTTTTATCCTGCATCTGGTTGTATAGACTGGGAGATGATCAATGAGATAGACATTATACCTGAAGTAAAGTATTTGCTAGGGTCTGATACTAGGATTCAGTCTAATAGGGAATTTGATGTCTTGCTATAATGTGTGGGGCTATTAATTAGTTGTGTGAAACCAAATAAGTTCACTCTAGATGTAGAGGAGTTAGTATTTATGTCCAACCAACATTCACATCATATAATAGTAGTAATATTTCTTGTGGAATTGTTATAGATATCCAGTGTAGGATATTTTCCAGTATAGCTGTATTGTTACCTGGAGACATGTAAAGAACAGTAAGACATATTTATTTATAATAAAAAAAACAGCTACCACCAAAAGCAGGTCTCCAGGTCCAAAAAGCCAAAAATGTCCAGAAGCATACAAACCAAAGAAGGACCAGGAGTAGGCTGCAGATTCCAATATAAAAATTATTTATTGTAGAACAGACCACAGAATGAAAAACATAAGCGCTTTCGTAGGTGTGTACCCCACTTCATCAGATGTAAATATGTTGCATCTTAACCTTCATTTTATACTCTGAAGGCACTGTGCCCCCTACTTCATTATTCTAACTCTGAGGTCACACTACAGTGGGGAAAGGGCCCACTTCCTGATCCCCACTATAGTGTACCTCACACCAAAAATGCCGAATCTGCAATGAGCGAACGTTACTGTGCATTTGCTCATTGCACATTCGATGCATTTTGTTTTCGGCCATCTGAAAAACTTGAAAATGTCCTTTCGGACTTTTGTATTTCACACGTGCATTACGCACATGTAAAGGTAAACTGAAATTACATATATATTTACATATGGATTTCTGTTTATTTATAATATTAAAATTTGCAAAGGTGAAGTTAAAATGGGGAGGAGAACGGGGAAGACAGAAACAAGGTTGGGGCAGGGTTAGCAAAGAAAGTGGGAAGGAGGGAGTAAGTTCAGAGAAAACCAGGTTATCAGGAGGAATGTGTGGCTTGTCTAATACATCACACGTCTACACAAAGCTTTATTGACAGTCTTGTTGCACAAATTTCTTACTTTTTTTGTAATATTCTGCATCCTTAATTCCATTTTGCTTTTCCAGCTTGAAAGGTAGAAGGAATAAATTATTGAATAAACAAATAAGCTGTGTGCTATTACTATCAGAATATGTGTTACAAAAGGGTCTATTATGAACTATAGTAATTGTGCATATGTTAACATGAGTTATATGCTTAGACGTCCTGGCAAGTGAAATGAATATTTTCTGTTATATTTGAAACTGTTCTTTTTCTTTATAAAATCATTACTATACTTTTTAATTCTCCAATGTTTGTATTTTCCTATGACTAAATATGGACTACCCCCATTAATTCATCTACATTTTTATTAGCAATAAGGAGGATTCAAGTTCATCTCCAGCTTTTATTTAACACTTCAAATCCAGAATGCTTTTTCACATTACTCACATAAGTACCACTTAACCTTTTAATCCATAAATATGAAATTCTTCTCAAACTGCAGCACAAACAGACAAAATATTGAAAGTATCACTACATTATGAAGAATAAATTAGGAACACAGTTAAAATGCATATGACATTCATTTGTCAGGTTCTTAATAGTTAAATTGTATGATTTCAGTGATCCTTACAATGCATTGCTTTGATTGCTGCACACCAAATGTCTGAACAAATGATGTGTGTGGTAAATTCCAGTGCTGACCAGCATTTGCAACAGATAGTAATAAACGTTCAGCATAAAATTTGTGGCTCTCTATGAAGGCTTGTTTACCAGATGTCCACATAGTGACACAGGTGTCCAAATATGCAAGAAAATGCAGCATCATAATGCAACACAAATTATATTTAAACAAAATGCTTATAGTAGCAAACATCCCATGCAGTGCAGCAGTTACACATACATTCCTATCTACATGTGTAAGTACACAAAAACAAAAAAGGATCGACTTCAACAACTGGCTTAGTTTCTGGTGTCAATGCAGGGGGATATCCAGTATCTGTCAGCCTGGGATTACATGGTTGACAGACCACACTGCTTTGCCAAAGATGATCTTCACCTGTCTCCTCTAGGCTTACAGATATTGGCAAAGGTGCTTGCCTCCCCCTAGTGCCTTTTTTATGCAATGTCAAAACAACAAAATTTCCAATGTAAAAAATTCACTTGAGACAAACTCGTTATGTTGCATAATTCTAGGAGCCTAAACAGGAACAGCACTCCCTGGAAGTACTCCTTACCTTGAAAGATGCTGACATCTGTGCAGTTACTGAGACATGGTTCAAGACCACAGAGGGCACCCTGGCTGTGTAAGGCTACAATGCCTTCCACACATTCAGACTGCAAAACGAGTATGAAAGAACCAAAGGTGGAGGTGTATCCATCTTCATTAAAGCCAAATACACCTCAAGACTGGTTAAACAGTATGACACTCTTGAGCTACTCCAGGTCCAACTAACTATAGGTAAAGCACCCTACCACATCATTGCTAGCTACAGGTTCCTCACCATGAACCAAGAGAAGCAGACCACCTACCTGGACTTACTAGAGTCACTCACTATACAGTCAAACACTTTGGTCATTAGAGATTTCAACTATCCTTCCATCAATTGGGCAACATACGTGAGCACAAATATGCTTGCCTTGTGGTTCCTGGACTTTGTCAATACAAATGCCCTGGAACAGCTAGTCTTCATCCCTACATGGGGCTCAGTTGTCCCAGACTTAATACTCACCAACATGGAGAGTCACTGCACTACCCCATGTGTGTTGCCCTCCCTGGTAAGATCCATCCATAAATCTGTCTTCTTTGAAGTAACAATCAGACCCAGCACCCCCACAGAAGCAGAAAAACTGAAAAATGTCTCCAAGACAAACTACAGCCTACTAGGCTATGGTATAAAAAGTTTCAAACCCCTTCTAACAGAGACAAAAATGCCTCCTATGCAGGGGAGTACACAAATGCCTTGTACAACCACCTGAACAACTGTATAGACTCAGCTGTACCTGATCGGATCAAAACCCGGTCCTCCTGAAAAAAAAAAACAGGCCAGCCTGGTGGACCTCAGGCATAAATAAGTTATATAACAAAAGAAAGAAACTGATGTCTAAGAACAAGTGGGAACTTTCTAATCAGAATAGGAATACCCTCCACAGCTTGAACAAGCAAATCAGATATCTTGTAAAGTTCTGTAAAGCTAGCTACAAAGCTAAATTAGCATCCCTAGCTATGGATAATCATGAGGCATTCTTTAGCTATATCAGAAATCTAAAATGGAATGCCCAACTATGTGCCAACCTTATTGTGGATGGTACCTGTCATACTGAACCTGAGGAAATTGCCAGCCTGTTAGGTGACAGATTTGGCACAAACTTCACTCCCCTCTCCCCACCAGCCATATCCCAAAGCATACTGGACACCAGTCATCTAACTAGTATAGTCCTGTACTTAGTATCTCCAAACAGCAGGTCATATCCATGCTCTCCAAGGCCAAAAACACAGCTTCTATGGGAGCAGATAACATCCCAGACTGCTTATTAAATAGTCTAAAAATAGACTTAGTGGAAGCACTTTAACCTCAGCCTGAGCATTGGCTTTGTTCCAGCAGAGTGGAGGGCAGCAATAATAATCCCTTTGCATAAAGGGGGTCCGTCAGTCAACCCTGGGAACTATAGACCCATAAACCTAACCAGCCTTATCTGTAAGGCCATGGAAAGAATCATAATGGACCTTATCAACAAGGACATGACGACCTTCAGACTCTTCACCTGACCCAGTTTGCCTTTGTTAAGGGTAGATCTTGCTTATTAAAACTGGTGGACTTCTTCAAGAATGCCATCAAAAACCTGGATGAAGGCAAAACAGTACATACTGCCTATCTTGACTTAGCCAAGGCTTTTGACACAATCCTCTGCCCAGGTATCACTGAGAAACTCTCCCAGCTGGGGATTAGCCCATACATCACTAGATGGGTAGCTAGCTGGCTCACCGACAGAAGGCATACCGTCAAAGTTGGGGATTCCACCTCTACCAGTAGACCAGTTACCAGTGGCATACCACAAGGACCAGTGTTGGGCCCTCTACTGTTTGGAATCTATTTCTTGGAAGTACAGGTGAAAGTAGATGGCCTGTAGCTTACCAAGTTCACTGATGATTGCAAACAGGGTGCAATCATTGAGTTGCCAAATGATTTTAACATATTACAAAAGGGGTTAACACAGACAAATGATGGGTGCCAAAGTCACAGACTAAAACTAAATGCAAAAAGGTGCATTATTATCCCTTTTAGCAAAAAGGAAGTCCCTGCAAATTACAATATTGACAGCACCCACCCCCCAAGCTCATACCCAGTGGTGCGAGATTTGGGAACACAGGCTTTGATCACCTTGTGTCCACACTAGTAACTAAAGCTGTCTATGTTGCTCATCTCATAAGTAAGGACATCACATCCAAGACAAAGGATGTTATAACTTCTTTGTACTCGACCCTCGTCAGACCCCTAATAGAGTACAATGCTTTCTTTTGCATGTACTTCACCAGACACCTGCAGCAGCTGGACAGACCAAAGAAGTTTTTCACCAAGAAAATTCAAGGGTTGTAAAACATGACCTACATAGAAAGACAGAAAGCCCTGTCACTGTACTCTGTATCCTACAGGCTGCTGAGAGGCAACTTATGCCTGTCTTACAGAGCAGTCTCTGACCATGCCCTAATGGAAATGCTACACATCAACAAATCAAATGGGACAAGAGGTACTCACTCCAGGGATCTCAACCTAGACTGTCACATTAACAGAACATGCTAGAGAGACAGACATATCTCTCAGAAATCACTGCTCCTCTGGAATAAACTCCAAATACATGTGAAGCAGAGCTCCGCAGTGACCATATTGAAATGCAACCTAGATAATTGGATGAGAGACTGTAAATTCACCCTGGGGGTGGCACCTATGTCCCTCATGGATAGGGGCAGTCGGTGCTGATCATAGACTCGCTGGGCAAATAATGACTCTATGAACAAGGTCAATTAGGGAACACGGGTATAACGTGGCTAGGCTTGTAAAGGCCCTAGGCCATTAGCCTAGTAACCTCCTATGAACCTATGTAATGTATGCGTGCACTTAGTTTATTTATTAGCCATTGTTTATAGGGAAACTGTAGCTGGGCCATGCAAGACCACCTTTCAGTGGAGACCCAGGGAGAAAAGCTTTGCACAAAAAATGCAAATTAAACTGCATATAAATATGTTAAAAGCAGCATTGTACTATACAATTACAATGAACATTTTTCAATTTTAAAAAGTTGTCATTAATAAAATTTAGGTTGTAGAAAACTAGAAGAGTGAAAAGAAAGGAAAATAGGCAGTATCAGCATGGCAATGAGGAAAGTTAAGTCAAAAATCAAGAATATATGAAGAGATAAAGTGAAAGTTATATAGATGAGAGAATACAAGTTGAAATGGTCTAGATGTGTTGGTGGGTATGAAGAGGTTATATATATATATATATTTATATCTATATATGTGTGTGTGTGTGTGTGTGTCTAAAAACCAAAATCCCACTTACCTGACTTTCATAATACTGAGATGAAAAAGCCGACAACCACATAAGACCAACCTCCCAGAACACTGACTTTCAACTCCAAGTAAGTAACTGCTTGGCCAAACTAAAATATAAATTAAAACCGAAGCAAATGAAATCCACATATATGGGGGGGCTGTGCCCCCCACACCCCCTAACTAAATATACCAACTCCAAGATCGCACTACCGTGGGGGTAAGGGGCAAAGTTCAACATGGTGGCCAAGTGGTTACTTACCTGGAGTTGAAAGTCAGTATTCCAGGAGGTCGGTCTTTTGCAGTTGTCAGCTTTTTCGTCCCGGTATTATGAAGGCCGGGTAAGTGGGATTTTGATCTTGTAAAGTAGACCCATATATGTACATATGTATCTATATAAGCACTACAATGCAGTAAATTTGTATTAACAAAGGACAACAATCTTAGTAAGGTTGATAACAAATAAGAAAATATAAATTATCATCAGAATAGTTAAAAAATGTTGCCCTGTATTAAAAAAAATCAAAAATTATGTCTATTTTCCCAGCAGGCTGAAGCAGAGCAGGGATCTTTGTTACAATGACCTGTCCTCCAGTGTCTACAGTTATTACGGGTACTTTACACAACTTTGCTTTCCTCTTCTTCAGCAAAGCCCACTGTAACAGTAAATATGTCTAAATTTTGGTAAGCTGCAAGCAGTACTAGTGTGCCTCTAGAGGGAGGGGGTAGAGTTAGCAAAATAATTGCAATGGATTAGTTGTTTGTGTATTATGTCTTGTAACAGACTAACTGCTGATAAATAAATTATTAGAGCAATACAGCCAGCATAAGTATATATAATAAAATATCATCATAGATTCATAGGAGGTTAACAGCCTTAGAGCCCTTACAAGCCTAGCCATGTTATACTCAAGTTACCCTTACAATCCTAACCATGGTATACCAGAGTGACTTTAATTGGCTGTGCTTAGGTGGGCATTATTTGCAGAGCAAGTCTGTGGTCAACACCAGCTATGTCTTTCCATGAGGGACATGGATACCACTCCTGAGGTGAATTTGGGGTCTCCCATCTGATTGTCCAGGTTACGCTTGAATAGGGTCAGTGAGGAGCTCTGCTTTATGTGAATTGGGAGTCTCTTCCAAAGGAGTGGCAATCTCTGGGAGATATAACTGCCTCTCCAGCATATTCTGTTAAAGTTACAGGCTAGGTTCAGCTCTCTTGAGAATGTGACTGTTGTCATTTGATTTGTGGATGTGCAGCATTTCCATTAGGGCAGGGTCAGAAACTTCCTTGTAGGCTAGGCACAAGGCACCTCACAGCATCCTATAAGATACAGGGTACAGAAACAAGGCTTTCAGTCTATCCACGTAAGAAGGCCCTGAATTTTCTTGGTGAGCAACCTCTGTGGTCTCTCCAGCTGATGCAGATGTCTCGTGAGGTACATGCAAAAGGGGACATTGCACTGTATAAGTGGTCTAATAAGGGTCAAATACAGTGGAGTTATAATTTCCTTAGACCTGGATGCAATGTCATTACTTATGAGATATGGAACGTATAAGGCTTTATTTACCACATGAAAACATGGAGATTAAAGTTCAGATCACTATCAACCTGTGTTTCTAAGTCTCATACCACTGGGTTTGAGCTGGGGGGGGGTGCTGTCAATACTGTAATTAGCAGGGAATTCCTCTTTGCCAAAGGGGATGATAATGCAGTACTTTTTTGCAATTAGTTTTAGTCCATGGCTTTGGCACCAATCATTTGTTGTTATCCCCTTCTGTAACACGGTAACATTATTGGGGGGGGCTCAATAATTTCACCCAATTTGCAATCATCAGTGAACTTGGTAAACCACAGGCCATCTACTTTAGCCTGGACTTCTGAAAAATAAATTCCAAACAGTAAAGGGCCAAGCGTGGATCCTTGTGGTATGCCACTGGTGATGTAAGAGTTAATCCCCAGCTGAGAAAGTTCTTAGTGATACCTGATAAATCCAAGGCAACCACTTAAGCAGGCAAAAGTGACACCAAAATAAATCCAATTACTTCTTTAATTTGGCGCTTTCATCAGGTATGAGACTTCTTCAGAATGCATTAAATTAAAACAACACATCTTAAATAACCCCCCTTACCAATCACTAAAGCAGACATTACATCATTTCCTCAACACTCGGTGACGATAATAATAATTCATAATACAAATATATATGTATGTATATATTAGAAAATATAAAAATATGAAAAATAAAAAATGAGAAATATAAAATAAAAATAAAGATTATTAAAACATTATTATAAATATTAATGTATAATCTATAAAATTATGCATGGTTCATACCATAAACATAGATTTAAGTCTCAACAAAGGGCACATAGAAATGTTATCATTCAGCCCTGGAGCTTGGAAAGCATTTAATTTAATTTGCCACTTCAGCTCCATAAACTCCAAAAAGTCATCAACTGCTCCCCCATGTGGCCCCAAATCAACTTGTTCCACAACAAAAAACCTAAAACCGTGATGAGGGTAGCTACTAATATGTTTATATAGGGCATTTTTATAATTTTTATGTTGACATGGCAGAGTTGAAGATGTTAAGATTTGCACTGGGTGTGACGAGGTTGGACAGGATTAGGAATAGGTATATTAGAGGGTCAGCCCAGGTTGGAAGGTTTGGAGACAAAGCCAGAGAGGCAAGATTACTTTGGTTTGGACATGTGCTGAGGAGGGATGCAGAGTATATTGGGAAAAAGATGCTAAGGATGAAGCTGCCAGGTAGCAGGAAAAGAGGAAGGCCTAAAATAAGGTTTATGGATGTGGTGAGAGAGGACATGCAGGTGGTTGGTGTGACAGAGCAAGATGCACAGGACAGGAAGAAATGGAAACAGTTGATTTGCTGTGGCGACCCCTAATGGGAGCAGCCGAAAGAAGAATAAGATGTTTAATGTCATAGAGGTGCTGGTAGATTCTTGATCTAAGCACATTTTTGTTTTTTACCACATAGTAACTCTCACAGGAGTCACATGTTGCCACATAGACCACCCCTTTACTATAGCAATAATGTTTGTTTTGCAGTTTTTAAATTCCCAAACTTTTTAATCCTAATACTCGCAGCATCCATCATGTAGGGACATTGGGGACATCTTCCTCACCTAAAACTACCACCTTGCTGCTCAGAGTTATTTTTTCTTTCTAATAATCCTTTTAATGAGGTGTCCTTTTTATATACAACTATAGGTTTATTCCCTATTTTTTCTTGCACATCAAGGTCAGTGTAAAATATTCTCCAATATTTATTGATGTTCTTGATATCATAAAAATTAGAAGTAAAATTAAGTGTTAATGCACGTCCAAAACCACGGAGCCTAATTTCTCTGTCAGTCCTTCCATCCATATTTTCCTTAGCTAAAAGAGAGAAGAAATGGTCACTTATCCTTTTGTTTTTGACCTCATCAGCGATGTCATTCACAAACACTTCAGGGTACCCTCTCCTTAACAACATGTCTTTCATAATACCACATTCCCTGTTGAATTCCTCGGGGTCAGAAACCATCCTAGCCAATCTTACATATTGACCTTTTACCAGGGCCTTCTTTTGATGCAATGGGTGCCAGTTCGTAAAATGTAATAAAGAATTTGAATAGGTCAGTTTCCTAAATAGTTGGGAAGTAAAACATTTCCTTTCATAATCTTTCATAATAGTAACATCCAAATAGTTCACATAATCCAATTCTTTATTAATAGTAAATCTCAAGAAAGTAGTTGTTTCATTAATAAAAGTGAAAAACCTGTTCAGGCGTTTTCACTCCCTTTCCAGAACAGGACAATATCATCTAGGTACCGCCCATACAGTACCCATGAAGTCCTGAATTCATAATTAAATACATACAAGTCCTCCCATTGTGCTAACACAATGTTAGCGAAAATTTGAGCACAGCAAGCACCCATTGCAACCCCTTGCCTTTGTTTAAATAAATGCCCCTCAAAAGTGATGAAATTGTTCTCAAGTACAATTTCCATACAGCACCGAATTTTCAAATATAGTGTCATGGTCATGTGTATTATTACCACATAGAAAATCATAAAACCACTCAAGGCCTATTTGATGTGATATTACTGAGAACAAATCACAAACGTCAATGGTGGCTAGAATGAGGTCATCATCGAATATGTCCTGTCTAATTTTTCTAAGAAAATTCCCATGAGTCTCTTAATTATTGAGGCCCATCCATCCAAAACATGTTTAACCTTCTCATCAATAAATTTAGCTATACTAAAAGTTTTGGGTGCTTTAGCATCTACAATTGGCCGCATTGGTGGATTAGGGATGGATTTATAAATCTTTAGGATCCCAAATATCATTGGGATCCTGGGGTGATTGGTCTCTAAAAATTCTCTAGCGTAACCTGTCCATTAAGTACCAGTTGTTCAAGATCCAAATCAATATTACGATAAGCTATATTTAATTCATTACGCGAGACTTTTACATAAACATCGCTGTAAAGTAGTTCAAACATTTTACTGTTGTAATCATTGTAATCCATAATGACCAGACCCCCACCCTTATCGGGCTTCATAATTCTAATTTCCCTCTGCCCAATAATGTCATTCAATACAGTTTTTTCTCTTTCAGACAGGTTTTTTTGCCCCAAAGGTGTTATTGTTTTTACATAATACCCCTCTAATCTCAGTTTCATATAAACCTTCAAATATTTGCACTAAAGGGTGTGGAGGGGGAAAAATGTGCTAGGTCTCGGAAGCGTTTCACAGTTGGTCACCATATTGGAATTAGAAAAGTACAAAGCTAAGTTCATTTTTCTAGTGAACAACTTCAACTGTAGAATAATATCCACTATACTGCCTTTCCTTTCTGATGCAAAGTTAAGCCCCCTTGAAAGCAAGTCAGCCCATTCAGTATTTACTAAAACTTGACTGTAATTGTAGATGTTAAAATCTCCAATTCCATTAACTATAATATTACAGTTGTTGATGTTACCAATGTCACAGTCATCAATTATCTCCGGTGGGGGCCCCATCTCCCCCTCCGTGGGGCTTCTTGAAAGTTGTTCGCATATCTGCCATACCCTTGCCTCCCCTGCCTCTGATTCATTAATCTCTCTGATCTCCTCAGAGCAGGTGGGCCTAAAGGGGGTCCAGTATTAGTGTTGTTGTGTTCCAATACATCAGTATCATACCCCCCTGTTGGAACATTAACATATTCCCCAGATTGGCCTTGCTGTCCCCTCGGTGGATCAGGATAAGCTTTGCCCCCCTCATAATCAATCTTATCCCTCAATAACTTCTTTTCTTTCCTATTTTTTAATTCAGCCAGTTCAATATTAACATTAGTGAACACGGCTTGAAACTCGTTCCTCTTTACATCAAACAATAAGTCATTTTTTATACTAGAGTCCAGTATATTAATGTCTCTTAAAAACAAAGCCATTTTTCTATTATTTTCAGTAATTAATATTTGTAATAACTCACAGCCTTGTCTGTTGAAAAACTGCAAAGGTTCCTTATGTAGGGGTGAGTCCTTTGCTAAGCCAGTGGGATATTTTCAGAGACACAGTCCCTTTGGAATTTGCTCCCATCTAACACATTCCAAAAGATATTCGTTTTCCAACTGAAGTCTTTTGTATTTTGAAAGCAAGTCCTTGAAAGCGAATAATTGCTGATTTAAAGTACCCTGGTTGCAAGAATTACTACCTCTTGCTTGATTTAGCCCGAAATCAGTTTTGAGCCATTCCTCAACCGAAAAATTCAGGTTAACATCATCACGCATACCGCGTAAATTCGATGAATACAGAGGTGTTCCACTTTGAAGTCCATTACGTAAAGGACCACCCTCTCCAGCGTCGTCATGACAACCAGTTCTTTGGCCAGGGGTTAACAAAGATAAACTTATTCTTATGAATTGCCAGTGTTTCCTTGATTGAGATTAACAATGTTAGAATTGTTCATTAATCTGTCTACTTTTTTGGACAGATCTGCCACAGTTTGAACCAGTGCAGAAACAGACCTAAGGACGGCCTGTAAATCAGAGCCATCAGTGCCGGCTAACTGCACGCTTTCATCCATATTCGACACACTTAGAAATGTAGAATAAATATAAACTAATAAATCCAAGGCAACCACTTAAGCAGGCAAAAATGACACCAAAATAAATCCAATTACTTCTTTAATTTATCGCTTTTGTCAGGTATAAGACTTCTTCAGAATGCATCAAATTAAAACAACACAACTTAAATAATCCCCCTGACCAATCACTAAAGCAGACATTACATCATTTTCTCAACACTCGGTGATGATAATAATAATTCATAATACAAATATATAGGTATGTATACATTAGAAAATATAAAAATATGAAAAATAAAAAATGAGAAATATAAAATTAAAATAGAGATTATTAAAACATTATTATAAATATTAATGTATAATCTATAAAATTATGCATGGTTCATACCATAAACATAGATTTAAGCCTCAACAAAGGGCACATAGAAATGTTTTCATTCAGCCCTGGAGCTTGGTAAGCATTTAATTTAATTTGCCACTTCAGCTCCATAAACTCCAAAACGTCGTCAACTGGTCCCCCACGTGGCCCCAAATCAACTTGTTCCACAACAAAAAACCTAAAACCATGATGAGGGTAGCTACTAATATGTTTATATGGGGCATTTGTATCATTTTTATGTTTAATGTCATAGAGGTGCTGATAGATTCTTGATATAAGTGCATTGTGTCAAAAGCCTTGGCTAGGTCAAGATAGGTGGTATGCACCATCTTACTTTCATCCAGGGCTTTGGTGACATTCTCAAAGAAGTCTACCAAGTTTAACAAGCATGATCTACTCTTAACAAAGCCAAACTGGGTTGGGTCAGGAGTTTGAAGGTTGCCTATGTTCTTATTGATAAGGTCCATGATAATTCTTTCCATAGCCTTGCAAATGAGGCCGGTTAGACTTATGGGCCTATAGGTCCAAGGGTTGGTTGATGGGCCCCATTTGTGCAATAGGATTATTGTTGCTGTTCTGAACTCTGCAGGAACAAAGCCATTTCTCAGGCTATGGTTAAAGAGATTGCCAAGTGGTTCTGCTAGGTCATGTTTTAGATTGGTAAGTAAGCAGCCTGGGATGTTATCTGGTCCTATTTATGCCATGTTTCTGGCTTTGGAGAGTGCAGATTTAACCTGTTGTCTGGAGATGTGGGGAAGGCACTAGTGTCAGGGATGATTTAGGGTATGGCTTGTGGGGACAGGGGTTGAAGTTTGTGCCAAATCTGTCAGCTAGCAGGTTGGCAATTTCCTCAGGTACAGTATGAGTGGTACCATCCACTAGTAGTTCGGGACATAGCTAGGCATTCCCTTTTGGATTTCTGATGTAGCTGAAGAATGCCTTATGGTTATCCTTAGATAGGGATGCTGTTCTAGCTTCATACTTTGCTTTAGAGGACTTTACATGATATCTGATTTGCTTATTCAAGCTGTGGAGGGAATTTTTCCTCTGTTGAATCAGTTCGCTCTTGTTCTCAGACATCAGTTTCTTCCTCTTGTTATATAACCTATTTATACTTGGAAGTCCACCAGGGTGGCTTGTTTTTTAGGAAGGACCTGGTTTTGATCCAGTCAGATAAAGCTGAGTCTATACAGTCGTTTGGGTGTTTATACAGAACATTTGTATACACCTCTACATAGGAGTCATTGCTGACTGTCTTTGCAAGGAGTTTGAAACTTTTTATACCATTGCTTAGTAAGCTGTAGTTAGGTTTAGAAAAAAAAAATAGTTTTATTGCTCCTGTGGGGATGTCAGGTCCAATAGTTACTTTGAATGAGAATGATTTATGGTATGACCTTAACAGGGAGGGCCCCACTTGGGGGGGAGGGGGTGTAGTGACCCTCCATGTTGGCGAGTACTAAGTCTAGGACATGGGAACCCCTTGTGGGAATGCAGACTATCTGATCCAGGGCATTTTGTATTGACAAAGTCCGGGAACTTCTGGTTGATTATGTTTGTGCTCATGTATGTTCCCCAGTCGATGGAAGGATAGTTGAAATCTCCCATAACCAAGGTATTTGACTGTATGGGGAATGACTGCAGTAAGTCCAGGTAGGTGGTATGTTTCTCTTGGCTTATGGTGGGGGACCTATAACTAACAATGATGTGGTAGAGTATTTTGCCTATAGTTAGTTGGACCTGGAGTAGCTCAAGAGAGTCATACTGTTTTACCAGACTCAAGGTGTACTTAGCTTTAATGAAGACGGATACACCTCTGCTTTTGGTCTTTCATGTTCATTTTGAGGTCTAAATGTATGGAAGGCGTTGTAGCCTTGCATGGCAGGGGTGCTCCCCATGGCCTTGAATCATGTCTCAGTGACTGCACAGAAATCAGCATCTTCCACGGTGAGGAGTGCTTCCAGGAGTGCACTTTCCTGTTTAGGTTCTTAGTATTAAGCAGCATAACTTTGAGTTTGTCTTGAGTGGATTTTGTTGCATCATAAATTTTGTTGTTGTGACATTGCCTATAAAAAAATGTATGTATTTAGACTAAAGTACAGTTGAAAAACAAGTGCTGAAAATAATGCAGTCAGAGTAGTATAAAATCAGAAATAATACAGTAAACAGGTACAATGCAATTTAAAAAGTGCAATAGAAATACAAGTTGTATTTATTTTCTTGATGTTTGTCCTGAATGCCTTGAATTAAAGCATTCTGGATGTTTAGAAAAAGACACCAAAGTCAGAGCAGCTCCAGTTAATTGAGAGCAATAATATAATAATAAGAAGATATTACTATGGTACAACTAGATAGTGTCCTAAAACTTCATAAAAGCATTTGTGGTTATATCATGCAGTGTGATGAGCATATTACAGAGGTTAGAAATGAAAGCCAGAACTTGTTTATAGTCCTGTCATGAATATAAGGTAATGCATCTGTTTTAAATATGATGAGTCTCCGTACTAAAACACACATTGCATCTTCTTCTTTCGGCTTTTTCCCAGTAAAGGGTCGCCACAGCGGAACACCTGTTCGCTCATGATTGGCAGTGGAGTTTTACGGTGTTGAGTTGCCAGCCCGGCGCCCAACCTTCCACAGAAGGCATAAAACACACATTGCATCTGATAAATATTAATCATTTTATTAATTTTATTATTTATTAGTAAATCATTTTAAGACAGATAAAACATATGGTAATTGAAAGGCTTTTGCTGATTTCTGCATATTACTATGATTTGCACATCTATCCCAGCCACTGGGGATGCACAAGCCAGTGCATTTCTTTGTGCCGGTCCCAAGCCCAGATAAATGGGGAGGGTTGCGTCAGGAAGGGCATTCGTCGTAAAATTTTGCCAAATCATACATGTAGACAACAGTACAGATATACATACCGGATCGGTTGAGGCCCGGGTTAACAATGACCGCCACCAGTACTGTTGACCAACAGGGTGCTGGTGGAAATTGGGCTACTGTTGGCCGAAGGAGGAGAAGAGGGGGAAGGCATGCCCAAAGGCAGGTAAAGGCTAGGACTGTGATAATGAGGGTCGGAACTTTGAATTTTGACAGTATGACTGGTATAGGGAGAGAGCTAGCTGATATGATGGACCGAAGGAAGGTTGGTATATTGTGTGTGCAGGAGACCAGATGGAAGGGGAGCAAGGCTAGGTGTATCAGAGGCGGTTTCAAATTGTTTTATCATGGTGTAGATGGGAGGTGAAATGGCGTAGGCATTATCCTGAAGGAACAGTATGCTAAGAGTGTTTTGGAGGTGAAAAGAGTGTCGGATAGAGTGATGTTTATGAAGCTGGAAATTGATGGAGCAATGATGAATGTTGTCAGTGCATATGCTCCACAAGTTGGGTGTGCGATGGATGAGAAAGAAAAATTTTGGAGTGAGTTGGATGAAGTGGTGATGACTGTACCCAAGGGAGAGAGACTGGTGATTGGAGCAGATTTCAGTGGGCATGTTGGTGAAGGGAACAAAGGGGATGAGGAAGTGATGGTAGGTATGGTGTTAAGCAAAGGAATGCAGAAGGTCAGATGGTAGTGGATTTTGCGAAAAGAATGGACATGGCTGTGATGAATACATATTTTAACAAGAGGGAGGAGCATAGGGTGACATACAAGAGTGGAGGAAGATGCACACAGGTGGATTATATCTTATGTAGAAGGGCCAGTCTGAAGGAGATTGGAAACTGTAAAATGGTGGCAGGGGAAAGCATAGTTAGGCAGCATAGGATGGTGGTTTGTAGGATGACATTGGTGATCAAGAAGAGGAGGAGTGTGAGGGCAGCACCAAGGATCAAATGGTGGAAATTGAAAAAGGGTAATTGTGAGGTGATGTTCAGGGAAGAGTTAAGAGAGGCACTGGGTGGCAGTAAAGAGTTACCAAATAGCTGGGTAACTACAGCAGAGCTAGTAAGAGAGATGGCTAGAAAGGTGCTTGGTGTGACATCTGGAAAGAGGAAGGAGGACAAGGAGACCTGGTAGTGGAATGAAGAATTACAGGAGAGTATACAGAGAAAGAGGTTGGCGAAGAAGAAGTGGGATTGTCAGAGAGATGAAGAAAGTAGACAAGAGTATAAGGAGATGAGGTGCATGGCAAAGAGAGAGGTGGTGAAGGCTAAGGATAAGGCATATGGAGAATTGTATAAAAGGTTGGACACTAAGGAGGGAGAAAAGGACCTGTACCAATTGGCTAGGCAGAGGGACCGAGCTAGTAAAGATGTGCAGCAGGTAAGGGTGATAAAGGATAATGAGGGAAATGTACTCACGAGTGAGGAGAGTGCATTGAGCAGATGGAAAGAGTATTTTGAGGGGCTGATGAACGAAGAGAATGAGAGGGAGAGAAGGTTGGATGATGTGCGGATAGTGAATCATGAAGTGCAGTGGATTAGCAAGGAGGAAGTAAGGATAGCTATGAAGAGGATGACGAATGAAAAGGCTGTTGGTCCAGATGACATACCTGTAGAAGCATGGAGGTGTTTAGGTGAAATGGCAGTGGTGTTTTTAACTAGATTGTTTAATGAAGTCTTGGAAAGTGAGAGGATGCCTGAAGAATGGAGAAAAAGTGTTTTGGTACTGATTTTTAAGAATAAGGGTGATGTGCAGAGCTGTAGTAACTACAGAGGGATTAAATTGATCAGTCACAGCATGAAGTTATTGGGAAAGAGCAGTGGATGCTAGGTTATGAAGGGAGGTGATGATTAGTGATCAGCGGTATGGTTTCATGCCAGGAAAGAGCACTACAGATGCGATGTTTGCTCTGAGGGTGTTGATGGAGAAGTACAGAGAAGGTCAGAAGGAGTTGCATTGTGTCTTTGTGGATTTAGAGAAAGCATATGACAGGGTGCCTAGAGAGGAGTTGTGGTATTATATGAGGAAGTCGGGAGTGTCAGAAGTATGTAAGAGTAGTACAGGATATGTATGAGGGTAGTGTGACAGCGGTGAGGTCTGCGGTGGGAGTGACAGATGCGTTTAAGGTGGAGGTGGGATTACATCAAGGATCAACTCTGAGCCCTTTCTTATTTGCAATGGTGATGGACAGATTGACAGATGAGATCAGAAAGGAGTCCCTGTGGACTTTGATGTTTGCAGATGACATTGTGATCTGTAGTGAGAGTAGGGAACAGGTGGAGGACACCCTGGAGAGGTGAAGATATGCTCTAGAGAGAAGAGGAATGAAGTTCAGCAGGACTAAGACAGAATATATGTGTGTGAATGAGAGGGAGGAGAGAGGAATGGTGAGGATGCAGGGAGTAAAGGTGGTGAAGGTGGATGAGTTTAAATACTTGGGATCAACAGTTCAGAGTAATGGTGAGTGTGGAAGAGAGGTGAAGAAGAGAGTGCAGGTGGGTGGAGAAGAGTGTCAGGAGTGATTTGTGACAGATGAGTACCAGTAAGAGTGAAAGGGAAGATCTACAAGAGGGTAGTGAGACCAGCTATGTTATATGGGTTGGAGACAGTGGCATTGACAAAAAGGCAGGAGTCAGAGCTTGACGTGGCAGAGTTGAAGATGTTAAGATTTGCACTAGGTGTGATGAGGATGGACGGGATTAGGAATAAGTATATTAGAGGGTCAGCCGAGGTTGGAAGGTTTGGAGACAAAGCCAGAGAGGCAAGATTACGTTGGTTTGGACATGTGCTGAGGAGGGATGCAGAGTATATTGGGAAAAAGATGCTAGGGATGAAGCTGCCAGGTAACAGGAAAAGAGGAAGGCCTAAGATAAGGTTTATGGATGTGGTGAGAGAGGACATGCAGGTGGTTGGTGTGACAAAGCAAGATGCAGAGGACAGGAAGAAATGGAAACAGTTGATCTGCTGTGGCGACCCCTAACGGGAGTAGCCAAAGAAGAAGAAGAAGACGACTATGATTTGCACATCTATATTTATTCCTGAAGAAAAGCACAAACCTCAGTAGACCTACATTACTCTATTTGCTTGAGTTAATGCCCAGATTTTTTACAATAAGGAAACTGCTAACTTTTGTATGTGCTGTGATTATTTGTATTCAAACAAATTTTACTCCTGATATTAGAATGCTCTTGAAATGCTTTAATATTCTGTGTAACCATTTCAGTATTAACATATTGATAAAAAACAAGTAATCTCCGTGGTATCCCCGAAGTCTCAAAACAACCCACTAAAGTGTAGTGGGTCTAAAAACAAAACGGTGTAAGAAACTTCTCTGTGTGGAAGATTTTCAGTCCATATATTTCTAGTTAATCACTGTATATTAATCAGATCAGACAATAGTAGTAGAAGTAGCGAACGTAAACTCGTCAAGTCAAAAAGTAATAATAGAAAATATATAATTCTACAGCATTACTAAGTATTCGAAAGTAATCCATTTGTTAACAATAGGTTATGAAAATAGAAACTGATTTTTACATGCAAAATGTATATGTGTATATTTATATATAATTTTTGATGGCAAAATGAACTAAGGTTGATATATTTCCAGCCATGTAGTATATTGCCTTGTATAAAATCACAGACTTAATAATTTGGTTAAATAAGATGTACCATTAAAGTACATTAGGGCTATATATTATTATGACAGCTACTAGGTAGGGCAGCACCAGCTCGAATGTCACACTGATGGGGGAAGGGATGTGAATTTAACATGTGTACCAATAACACTTTGTTTTACAGCACAATAAACCACTCCCATGCCTGATAAAAAGTATATATATATTTAGAAAGCTTGTGAGGAAATTATTACTCTATTTTTGTTTTACTTGGATCGCTTGTCTGTGTACTTAATAAAGGATTTTCGACTGGAAACAGACTGCCTGCCTTGCTTGGATTACTTTCGAATACGTAGTAATGCTGTAGAATTATATATTTTCTATTATTACTTTTTGACTTGACGAGTTTAGGTTTGCTACTTCTACTACTATTGTCTGATCTGATTAATATACAGTGATTAACTAGAAATATATGGACTGAAAATCTTCCACACAGAGAAGTTTCTAACATATTGATAAAAAAGACTTTTGGCTTTTCCCGAGTAGGGGTCGCCACAGTAGAACTCCGGTCCGCTCATGATTGGCAGTGGATTTTTACAGTGCCGAGTTGCCAGCCCGGTGCCTAACCTTCAACGAAGGCACGCCCATTCACACTTGCACCTACCTGCATGTCTTTAATGTCACTCGACTGTGGGGAGGACATGCAGACTCCACACAGAAGGCGCTCCAGCCGAGAATTGAATGGGAGAACCTCTTGCTGTGAGACGACAATGCTAACCGCTGCACCACCATGGCTTATAGTATTAACATATTAATACCATTTACAAAACAACACGTTGAATACAAATAATACTTTTCTCCAGGTAATCCTGGCACAGAAAAACATTCCAATAATATACCTTTCCTCGGCAATGAGACATTGTTTCATCAAGAATTCTATTTGTAATTACTGCTCCATTTCTCCCTTTTCGAGACGGATGTGAAATGTTCATCTTTAGTATAATTTCACGGCAAGTTCTTCATTCAGACAAAAAATAGTATACACTCTAAATTTATTGAGGAATACTCACCCAGACTATATGACTGATGTAAAATTATACTAGGTTATAAATAATAAACTTTAAAGTTAAGCAATCTTTGAAGATAAGATACAAAAGCATTATCCATTCATAAAACAAACTACTAATAATAGCAAATTAAAAGATGTAGAAAAAAATAACTGCAGAATACTTTTCAAGTACAATCTGTAGCCATACTGATTATTATTATTATTCTAGCAGCCAAGGGTATATTACATTTTTAGATATAAGGATAAAAGTTATACATTTGTGGTAAAATTAACTTTAAATGGGTATGGTGGGTATTGACTTATTTATAAGTGAAATGATTGCAGATTGACAGGTATAACTAAGTAAAGAGGCTCGCACTCAATGGTCTTGACATCATACCACGTTAACCTAGATTGACTAATGGCATGGTATCACATGACACAATTCCCATTGCCATTAGCTATCTTAAAAGAACACTCTCTTACTGCACATATCATTATATGTGATAGTCAGCACCACTTTAACTGAATAACCTTCAACTTGACACATAAGAACATTGAAATTCCTAGATCTAGTCTATCTGCATAGTGTGGAATACACTCACTTTGATAGTTAAATATATTATAAACGTGTTTTGATTTCCTATGTACAGCCACAGTACCATAATGTTTTTTCATCAGTTTAGGATAAAAATATATACATGCATCAGTGACAATAGCATTACTGACTTTCTGCTAACAGACTATCATTTGGTAGCACCAGTTTGGAGTCAGCTAAATGTTCATAAACATCTTGCTTTTTCTCCAGATACAGCAGTAAACATCTGATTATGATGTCTGTTCAGCATTCTGTCAAAACCGATCCCTGAGGGTATCATGGTTAATCATTGACAGCAGTTCATCAAAAGAACATTTCCCATTATTTTAAATGGTAGTACACTCCGCAGAGTGGCAATGGAAAGTCCTGTAGTAATGCATCTTGGAATTTCTTGACGTTATGAGAATCAGGTAACACCTACAAGTGTTTGCAATTCCTTCTCTATACTTTGTTGCATTGCCCTTGAACCTGATACAGTCTTGGTGCATGTGTCTTGCACTGTATTATTGATACCAAAACCTTGATTTTGTACTTTTATACTCGCTCTTTCTCATCTCAAACTTCACTCTATCAAAATATATATTTTTGCATAATTTGCCTTTCCTAGAATAACCCTGTTGCAAGTTGTTTGCTATCTTGACTAGTAAGGAGAATGGAACTGGCAGTTTTCTACCACCAAGACAGACTGGAGACAAACTTATGAACTGTAAAGGAATATTCCTGTAGCGCAAAATGGATGTAAAACAATCAGATGAACTGGAATGGTCCTTCCTTCCTTCTAATCAGATTTTTCAGTGTTTGTATTTCTACTTGTCTAACACTTTGAACATATCTTGAGTTAAATTTCTGAAATCTAACCAGTTCTGCAGTACAGAAAATTCTTGACTGACAAATTGAAATGTACTACTTCCTTTAGAACTTCATGTCTTGCAAAAACTGACTTTTAGTCCGTGATGATACTTTTGTCATGTCACAGTTGCACAACTCTTAATAAAATAGAAACATGTAACTTATTTGTGCTGAAACAAGTATATGCCAACCTCCATTTGGGATAAAAGTGGATTATTGTTTGGCATTAGCTCTTCTTTCTGAATAAATTATGCACTCCTCCATTTGGGATAAAAGTGGATTATTGTTTGGCATTAGCTCTTCTTTCTGAATAAATTATGCACTTTGTTTTTTTTTAATTATTTACTTTATTTTTCTAAAATACCAGGCCAATAACAAACATCACAAGCTCTTCATTTGCATTTATTCATACCCATGATGTATTTAATCATAGCTGTGTAGGAATTATCACTCTGCCTTCCTTGAAAAACAAAACCTGATGAATCAACCGTTCATACTCTGTATGGGAAATGACATTTTATCATAGGATGAAGTGATTTACCATTATCTGCCCAGCATGCTATGATGACAACATGGAGTAACTGCAAATCTTAGTTCTGTAGTCAGTCCCTGCAATTGGTTGGCTCTGCAAGCTTGCTGTGAAGCCATAGTCTTTTTTGCTAACAGTGTCTGGCTACCCTTCTGTATTGAAGGCAGTTGATAAGTGTCCCTATTGGGCAAATCTGCTCTATGAAGGATGCCTCCTGGTCTGTTTTTATATTAACTCCATTTGAATTGCTGTGAGACTTTTGGTATGTTAATCTAATGTACTTTTTTCTTCACAATCGAGTTGTTCTAGTTTGCAGTTTAGTCTGAAGAAGTCTATTAGCACACCCAAAGCATGCATTTTGAGTTTAAGGCTTCTGTAAAGACTGTGATTTGCTTGGCCACTTTAGTCTTGTGTGTTTTTATTTCACTGTAAGAAAAATATTCTTGCTTTGATGACCAAGCCCCTTCCACATCACTCTAAAAATTTTCTGTGTGGCACTCTTGACGGCTGATAAGTTGAAATAAACATATACAGCTATATTGTACCATGCTTAGGAAATGTATTTGAGATGATTTATCACAAGGCTTTTGCCAAGTAATGATTGTTTTCATTTCATCCAAATGGTTCATATTCTTAAGGAAAACTCCACAAATTTGGCTTTTGCTTACATTTACCTTAACATCTGTTTCATTATGTCAAGCAGTTTTACTAGACAATAATCATATTCTTTCTAATTGTCATCTAAGAGTAAAATGTCATCAATGATATTTACTACACCAAATCTAAATCAAAAATCTAAAAGTAAAACATGAATTAAGTCATAATGGAAGCGAAAGCATTTTATTTGTATACCACAATTTAAAAATCAACTAGCACTTCATCAGCTCCTGCTGAGTTGAAAACTAACTACTAAAGCACAGAAAGAAATTAGGGAATACAATAATTTAGTAAGATAATGATGGTGATGTCATTCAACACATCCTTCCTTTCAAAGAGAAGATGGCGGTGGACAGTCTGCTTGATCTATATTAAGTTTACTGGGACCCTATCTCCCTAAAGAGACTCGGTTCACTCCCCAAGGTGTTATTCCCCTTCTTCACTACCAAACAGAATATCCTTCCTTTCAAAGAGAAGACAGCAGTGGACAGTCTGCTTGATCTATATTAAGTTTACTGGGACCCTATCTCCCTAAAGAGACTCAGTCTGCTCCCCAAAGAGTTATTCCCCTTCTTCACTACCAAACAGAATATCCTTCCTTTCAAAGAGAAGATGGCGTTGGACAGTCTGCTTGATCTATATTAAGTTTACTGGGACCCTATCTCCCTAAAGAGACTCAGTGTATGTATTCTGTCTTACATATGTTTTACTAGCATCTACTTTACTTGAGCAGCATTCTACCTTGGTACGCGTGAAAGCAGCCTACCAGTGGTCACTGCACAGGCCCCCCCCAACCCAATCCTTGGCCTACAGTCTACTCCCCATAATTACCTCTATCTAACTTCTATATACCGAACTTCTAAGTGGAACCTCATCTCCTCACAGTGCACCTCCCTCCTTTTTCCACTAGGTGGCAGCATACTCCTAATAAGTAAGCCCAGCAATAACTTCCCCCTTACTCTCCACTAACTAACTCTACCTAGAAAGTGTCTCTGCCCCTCACCAAGAAAGCTGTAATTTTATTTCTCCACACACATATACCTGCTTTAGTAAGTGTCTCTACCCCTCACCAAGAAAGCTGTACTTTTATCTCTCCATACACATATACTTGTTTTACTAGAAGGTTTTCCCCAATAAATTAAGAAACTAAGAGCTTTTTAGTACAAAGAAAGTTTGTAATCCATATACCTGCACCCCTGCAGTAGTTCTCCTTCTCCTGCCTCAGGTCACTGATTGTTTTTGGGCCTTCCCACCTTCTTGGCTCTTCCCGCTCCATTCGCCCTGCGGGCTCACTCCGCTCCCCTACCCTGCCCCAAATTCCCACCCACCCCTAGTGATCCTAGATTTATCCTTAACCCTATAGTCCCACCCCCCTCCCCAACCAATCAGGATACTCATCACTATTAGGCCTTCCCTCTTCTCCAGCCTATTAGGATACACCCTCCACCCTCCCACTTTCTCCACCCTACCTACTTCTCTATACCACACCCCCAACACACAATCTCATATCACCTTCTCTTTTAACATTAACTGTCTCCCATTACCATGCTCAGCCTTCCTTCCAAAGTCCTTCTCTACTCTCCCTTCATCTTACTTCTACTATCGCTGTACCATTTAACCTCCTATACTAACTCTCATGTGCCCTCTCCCCCTTTGACTCCCCAGCACCATTACACATCCCACTTCCACAACATCTCTGCATCTTTAGTTCCCTCCCACCCTCTCCTTCTCTTAAAAATAAAACTTGTTCCAATCTCTAACAACAACTACAAACTTAAACCAACTCACTACCAACATCATCTATCAAAACATAACTCTAATAAACGTATCCCCAACTTTACTTGCCTTCATTTAGCTGGCGACATGCACCCCAATCCAGGTCCAAACTTCTCTCCTACAAATCAGTCTTGCTCCAACAATAAAACTATTCATAAAAACCTCAAGTTCCTCACAATCAACACACAAAGTTTAAAAAATAAATTAACACTCTTCCATGCCTGGCTCTCCCATAACTCCCTAGACATAGCAGCTATCTCTGAAACCTGGCTAAAACCACACATTAATGACTCTGAATTCCTACCGCCAAGATTTCATTCTCTCCAATCTGACTGCACTAATAGAAGAGGAGGTGGAGTTGCTTTAATCTACTCTAACCTCCTAACTATGACCCCATACCCCAAGACCATCCCCTCTTTTAATAACACAGAACTAGTTATTGGCATACTAAAAATAAACAACCACAAAAGCATCTGTATTATTTCCCTCTACATTCCTCCTGGTAACAATACCAATACTTTGGAAGACATCCTCTCATGGTCCTCATCTAACATTAAACTAGAAACCTTTATTCTGGGAGATGTAAACATTGACTGGGGAAAAATCAGTAACCCTAATCCCTCCATAACTATCAACCTATTCAACTTCACTCAACTTACTAACTCCATTACTAGACCTAACAAAACTAACCCCCCTGACACCATACTTGACTGGATACTAGTATTGCATCCTAACAAAGTTATAAAATCTGGTGTCAATCCTGACCCATTAGGAGACCACCTCCCTGCCTTCTCTATTCGAGCCACTCCCTCCTCCCCTCTCTCTCACCACTTTATTCAAACTCGTAACATAACTTTAATCAAAATTCTTTCTCAAATTCCCTGAAGCTAACTAACTGGAACCCCCTAAAAACTCTGCCTCTAGACAAAGCTGTTGACTATTTCAACTCCACATTCTTAACTGTCCTTAACTCCCAAGCTCCAATAAGAAGAAAAAGAATCAAAACTAAAACCACCCCTTGGCTCACCAATGAGACAAAAAAGATTATGTGTCAAAGGGATAAAACCTGGAAAACCTACCTTAAACATAAACAGCCTGAAATGTTCCTTAAGTTTAAACAACTAAGAAATCTTGCCAAAAAACTAGTCATTACTGATAAAAAATCTTACTACATCAAACTACAAGAAAACCACACAAGAAATCCCAAACAGTTCTGGAACTCCATTAACTCCCTCCTTAGACCAGGTACAAAAAACAATCCCTGTCCTGACACCAGCAAATCTGACCCAGAAATTGCCTCACTATTCAATTCCTTCTACACCTCTTCTATTGCTGAACTAACCAAGACTTTCACCAACAACCCTCCCCCCAATCAATCTTCCTCTCCCTTTTCACCCCCACCCACTTTCAACCTCAAACCAGTACCCACCGACCTAATAAAGAAACTGCTCTATAAACTAAAACCTTGCTCCAATGCCCCTGATAACATCCCATCCTCCTTCCTAAAGATAGCTTCTGACTCCATTGCTTTTCCCATCAGCATCCTAATAAATAGGTCTCTACTCGAATCCTATGTACCCAGACTCTGGCGTTCTGCTTTCATTCTTCCACTTCACAAAGGGGGCAAAAATTGTAATGTCTCCAATTTCCATCCCATTGCCATCCTCTCCTCTATATCCAAAATCCTAGAAAAATGTATCCACCTACAGCTCATGCCTTTCCTTACTGAACACCAACTACTCTCTCCTACCCAGCACGGCTTCCACCCAGGACACAGCACTAACACCGCCCTTCTCTCCTTCCTTCATTCTGTGAACTCTGCATGTGACTCTGGTAACTTAGTATCATCCATTCTACTAGACCTATCCAAAGCTTTTGACACCATCTCCCACTCCATCCTTCTAAACCATCTCTCTGACCTCAACCTGAACCAAAAAGCTCTTTGCTGGTTCTCTAGCTACCTTTCAAACAGGTCCCAAGCTGTGAAATGGGGCCAAGCAGCATCTACTTTCCTTCCTACCCCTACCAGAATATCTCAAGGTTCCATTCTTGGCCCAATACTATTCAACACCTTTATTAACAACTTTCATAAAGCCATCCCCAACACCACAATTGTGCAATATGCTGATGATTCCACTCTGATCTGCCAAGCCCGTAACCTAACAGAGCTCCAAGCACTAACCCAAACAGCATTTTCAACCACTGAAAACTGGATGTTCCAAAATCACCTCTCCCTAAATGCCAACAAAATTAAGATCCTGCTCTTCTCCACCTCCAAATCCTCATCTCTTGATAAAAACTCTTTCCAAATAACCAGCCTTAACAACTCCATGATTGAAATAGTAACCTCCGCTAAACTTCTTGGTGTTACAATTGATGTCCAGCTCAAATTCAATACTCATATTCAGCTAAACATAAAAAAACACATATAAAACTTGGCCTACTGTATAGAAAATCCACTTTGTCCCCTTCCACTAGGCTAACCCTTGCCTCTACTTACCTCCCTCCCTCTCTACTATATGGCGCACCTCTGCTCACTAGCCTATCATCTACCCTTACTCCAAATTGGAACAATGCTACAATAAAATCTCCAAAATTGCCACTAAATCCAAATCCTCCTCTCATCACTGCACCCCCCTTCACTCTCTAAACTGGCTTGAACTCCCAAATCATCTTAACTTTCTCCAACTCACCACAACCCATACATTAGTGTTCCATCCTACTAACTGTCCTGCTCTTTCCAATATTCTTCAACCCTATACCCTCAGATCCCTTAGATCTTCTCACCAAAACCGTATCACAGTACAAAAACCAAAGTGCCCAGCAGGTCAACTTCTCTTATCCTTTACCCTAGCTAAAAAATGGAATTCCCTACCCACCTCTCTAAGAACCTGCAACAACATAGACAAATTCAAAACCCAACTTTATTCTCACCTTTATCTAAATAGGATATGCAACTGTACTCTTCAACCTACAACAGTCCAACTATCCTCCCCCTTCTTTCCAGGCTGACCTCTATACTTTCCTAATCCTCTTCTAACCTCTCCTAAAATACTAAATGTATTAGCTACTAAAGCATTTTTGCACTATATGCTTAAGCTACCTAGGCAAACCTCCTTACCTTCCTCACCTCTTCTAAAATACTAATTGCATAAGCTTCTAAACGTTAAAGTTTTTAATGTTTTAATTTTTTTCTTTGCTTTTCTTTGCTTTTTATACAATATGCCAATATTTTCCTGCTGAACTTAACTGAAATTGTTAAATACTTTTTAGCAATCTGATATTGGTATTGTAGACTATTTTGTACCACCTGTTGATTGTAATGTTATCTGTGTCTGAACTCTTTCTTGTAATTAAAATTGTTATTTCTGTGGAGCTTTTCTCCTCGGCCCTCCACTGAAAATGGGCCCCCAAGCCCAGTGGACCTCCCTGGTAATCAAACTGAAATAAATAAATAACACATTATAGAATAATAGCAGTTAATAATAGCAATAACAAACAGAATATAACAGTAATACCTTAACAAAAAGTTTAATAATATTTAATTAAACATGCATTATTCAAACCTTCCAGATGTAAAATGCAAACTTAAAGATATGCTGTTATGAGGAATAAATTAACAGTATTAGTTTTTATTTGCTCTTGACCTACCAGACATGTTAACACCTCAGGCAACCTTCAGGAAATCCATTACAATATTGGGTTACAAAACTATTTTAAATAAAAAGTTTTTTTTTTTTAAATGTTCCTCTTTAGAATGCAGATACTTCCTTTGCATTGACCTGTCCAGTACAGAATTCATTACAGGTGTTCAGGCCACCTACTTGAGTAGTCTGTGTCTGCAGTTTAGTGTAGCTGATGGTTTATGTCCTTTCTTTCGCGCCTACTGGAAATTTTAATTCAAGAGAGGACGTTCATGCAGATGACTGTAGAAGTGAAAGGTAGGTGTGTGAGTTAGTTTAGGTAATATTTGTGTTAGGTAGTATTAGAAATACTTCTTTGGGAGTTGTGTGTATTTTTTTATCTTTGGCCTTCTAGAGAGTTTGGATTTCCTATATTGTGTTTGTGTACTGTATCCAAGTCTGTCAATTGCATTCATTAAGATCGAAGAGGAATAATTTGGGGAGTAAAATCAGTAGAGTGTATGTCACTATCTTCTTAAACTGGTAAGCTGTATGTCACTATCTTGATAGAGCCTTGTTTCGTTTTGTGTATTTGATTTCTGTTTTGTTGTAATGTTAATGTTTTATATACTTTTTGTTTGTCGAAGTTAGATTTTAGTGCAAATGGTGATTATAGTATAGAAACTTTTGTTGAAGCAATGGCTTGTTGTCCCAGAGGTTAATGGTCCTCTAGTGTGGGCTTAAACAGTAACATTGCAATTGATTAACGTTAATGTTTTGTAAGGTTTTTACATGCTCTTTTGCTCAGTTTTCATTACATATTTATACCCTTTTGTTGGAAAGTATGCTTTGTTATTCATTCCATTTAACACTGTTTATGTGGGACTAACCACCGTTGGTTGCAAACTGGTATGATGTATGTAAGAACCTGCAAATTCCTGTTATAATGTGAAGTTAAGGTTTGCACTTCTGTGAGCATAGCTTTGCAGGAGCAAAAGTTCTTAATGAAATTTCCAAATAGGTTTTTCATACATCTGCAAACTTGGTAGCTGTTTTATTTTTATTAATAACTTGGAGACAAGAAGTCTGCAGATTTAAGTGAATAGCCATGAGAGATTTGATCGCTGTCTGCTGATTTGAATTATAAGATGCAGTGTAATTAACAACATTTAAAGATAAACGGCAAGCACTAAGTGAAGTCTGAAACCAGAAGTGCTTAAGTTATACAAGTAGTTGCCTGTCCTGCAGCCTTAGTATTGTAATGTATTTAATATAATGATTCATCACCTAATGATAGGTAGCAAGTGTAGTTTAAGAGCTAAACATTAATGGTTTACTGAGAGCATGCAAGCTGTTTTTTTTTTTTTTTTTTTTGTTTTTTTAACATCTGGAAGGGGAATAGAGATGAAAAGAACACATAACAATTCGTGCAAGTGGGAACCTAGGTTGTAACATGCACTTTAGCATGGGTAACTTTAATGTTAGATTAATGTCTGTTGATGTAGCTGTCATTTTTGAAGTAACTTTTTATTTGAAGGGTTAACTTAATTTTTTTTTTTTTGAAACTATAAGTAGTTTTGAATGTTTCTTCTAAATTGAAAGGGGATGAGGATTTTTAAGATTTGTGTAGGTTTTCTTTTAGTATTTTCATTGAAACAAAAAGTTTTGAAAATGTCACATAGGTTCAAATGGAGATGAGAATAGTCATACCCTTCAGGAAAAACAAGGTAACCCCATGCTACCATATAGGTGGCAACCCACTAAGCGCAGAAGAGGTTATCAGGGACCTGGGTACCCAGGTTGACAGTGGCCTCTCGTTTGACACTCACGTTGCTAAAGTGGTTCAAAAGACCTTCTACATTGCCCATCTGATCATGAAGGGATTCACATCCAGATCAAGTGAGGTCATTGTTCTCCTGTACTCTTCACTTATCAGACCAGCGATCGAGTACAATGCCCCATTCGGGATGTATCTCACCCGACACCTGCAGCAATTGGAGAGATCCCAAAAGTTCCTCACCAAAAGGATAAAGGGACTCCAAAACCTGTCATATACTGCCAGACTGAAGAAACTCCAACTCTATTCAGTTGCATACCGTCTGCTCAGAGGTGACCTGTGCCTGACATACAAGGCCATGACCAACCCGGAATTAATGGACATGCTCCACCTCAAAAAATCCAAATCCACCAGAACCACTAGAGCAAGTGACTTAAACCTTAGCATGGATATAAATAGGACGTGCTGGAGGGATAGATTTATCACCCAGAGACTCCCCATGCTGTGGAATAAAATCCCGGTCCATGTGAGGCAGAGCACCTAGCTGGCTCTGTTCAACAGAAATCTTGACCGGTGGATGGGAGATCGTAGGTTTACCCCGGGAATCATCTCTGTGTCACTGCTAGACAGAGGCACAACAAACTAATGGGCACATTATTTCTAACATAAGGGTGGTAAGCCACATAACTTTGGGCTAGGCTTATAAATGCCTTAGGGCAGATAGCCTAGTATAAACCTATGAACCTGTGTGTGTGTGTGTGTGTGTGTGTGTGTGTGTGTGTGTGTGTGATTTCAGAGTGAGAGGTGTGCGTGCGTAATGTTGCAGGTTTTTCCCTCATACTTGTTCTGTTCCTCATAAAATCTGTGGTTTCTGTATTTGTGTACTTGCAAAGCCATTGGTAGCATTGTTGCCTGACAGCTACATGTTCTCTGGTTTGATTCTTTGCTGGGGTGCCTTACCTTCTGTGTGGAATCTGTATGCCCTCCCTGTTTTTGTTTCCTCCCATCTTACAAAAACATGTCTGTTTGGAGTTTCTCCCTGGGCCTCTGCTAAATATTAGCTTTTGTTCCAAGTCAGACTTTTCTGGTTAACAAATGTTAAAAAAATGTCACTCATTTGAATATCAGACTTCATATTCTTCAGAAAGTGCATGGTAACACAAGCTTTTTATTCTAGCAATTTTCTAAGTGTATAAGATGGATATTTGAAATTTATCCCTATCTTTGGGACTGTATTCCCCCCGTTATTGGCTTCATCCAGGTTTTGTGCTAAGGTTGAGAGCTATGGTAAGAACTGAATTCACTGAATAAGGTTGGGGGCTATATTCCCCCATTACTGGCTTTGTCCGAGTGTTTTTTGCTAAGAGATTGAGAGCTGTGGTGAGAACTGAATTCACTGAATGTTTGGGGGCTGTATTCACCCATTATTGGTTTTGTTCAGAGATTGTGCATATTTACTGATACTGGTGGACTATAGAAGGTTGAGTAGACTTTTTTATGATGGAAATGTTCTGAATTGGGCAGTTTTGTCATTGGTGTATGCATTTTGTTTCATTGTTTACTGGAAAAATGTTCAAAACAATGCACTTAAAATGCCATCTAACTACTATACTATACTGTACAAGGAATATAATGTAATACAGTCAGGAAGGTGTATCAAAGAGCATGTGTATGTTTCATGTTCAAGGGGCCTACAATGTTGAAGACAGCCCAGAGTTAATATTTATCTGCCACTGGCAAAATGTATTTTCTTTGAATGTGGGTTTCAATGCTGTTTTAATGCATGTGAGTTTCAAGGGCAGAGACGTTTTAATGTTAAGTCTATTTTCATTGTGAGACTGCATTGCTTTGTTTAACAGATATCTATTAGTGTTTGTGCTGTAAAATGCAAAATAAAACTTTCAAATGAAATCTAAATCATCGCAGAAATAAAGCAGTATGCACATTACAGTGTTTATGGTAAATGGGGCAAAATAACCAAGGAATGGGACATTGGAATGGCTGCAAGGGGGAGGCTCCATTCGACCATGATTTTGTGGGGGGGGGGGGTAGCAAACTCAGCCCTGGTTGAACTATACTTCTCAGTTGTCCATATTTTGCAGAATGATTAGATATTTACTTCTTATTTTTGGTTTGTTCCTCATACAATGAAGTCACTAAATGACAGACATTGAGTTTCAGATGTCATAGCCTTCAGAAGAATGCATGCTAATGCAAGACCCGTTCTATCAACTGTCTTACGTTTATACAAGAGGAATTTTACTAGCGTTTGTATGTTTCCCCAATATATTTGGCCTTGTGATTTCCTGCATTAAGAGGTTGAGAGGTATGTGCAAATCGCTTTGTAGAATTAGGAATATCCAAACCTCTCCATTGTCCCCAATTTTAGCTCAATGTTGCTCACCCTAATAATCATTCTTCAAAATGGCAATTTTGGAAGAAAATGTGATTGACGTCTCCTAGAATAATGGTGTTGGCTTAATGCATAGGGACACCATATTAGTTAGGTAGGAGATATGGACTGATGGGGTACATAGGGGGGATCTATAGTTAGGTATGACACAGTAAGGAGTCTTGTTAATGCTAAATTGGATGCAGAGGAATTCCACGTCATTATCTCACCTAGCAAGTCTGGAGATGATGAAATGTTCTTTAAGAATATGTAGACACCCTCACCCTTTCATCTCAGGTGATAGGCCTGAACTTGTGGCAGGTATTGAAATCCTGCATTAAAGGAGTGCTGTCATCGGTCTTGAACTAGGTCTCTCTGATGCATATATAGATGTTTTCCAGGGGAAGCAGTGCTTGTAAGGAGTGGACTGTTTAGTTAGGCTCTGAAAAGGAAATTGGTTATTTTCTAATTAATGTAGCTATAAAATTCAGTATAAAAACTGTAAAAGTTTCTGAATGCAAACACACTATTAAAGCAGCATCATGGTAGGGAGTACTGCAGTACAGAGATATTCAACTATATACATAACCATGAGTTCCTTTATACCTTTCTGCCAAAACACACACACATCATGGTCACAGAGTTTACAGTTGTTGTAACTTTGAAAAAATCTATTTATGTATTTCTTGCACTAAGAAGTTGAGGTGTGTGTGTGTGTGTGTGTGTGTGTGTGTGTTTCAGAGAGAGAGAAATGCCCTAGCAGGTGAAATTTATTTTCAAGTGCATTTTCAAGGAATTGTGAGCTTCAAGGGAAGCAAAGGTTACTGCTGCTCATGCTAAGTCTGCTTAAAATGTGCAACTGTTTTGTTTGGCAAATGGTATCATTATTGTGGAATAGAATTTTAAAGCAGTGTTAGCACAGCAGGTAGCATACTTGCATCTTGATGCAAAGGGCTGTAGGTTCTATTCATACAGCATGTACATTTGTATTTTAAGGGGGTATGGTACTGCAGTTTTTAGTATGTCCTCCTTTGGATGACACCTAATAACTATGAACCTGTTTTTCAGCCTGCCACTCATTCCCTATTGCAATATACCAACTTACCATTTATTTTAATGTAGCACAGGCTATTTATTCTTCAAGGGCAACAGACACTGAATTTGTAAATGAAACACTGAAATAAAGTTTTTTTCTAGCAACGACCTCTTCATTGGTTTCAGATTTCTTTAATGTGGAATTATTCAGATGATTTATACTTCTGCAGAGATTCTGCATATTGATTGATATTGGTGGATTGTATGACAGAAGTTTGAGTGGCCCTTTATGGTTGAAATGTTCTGAATTGGGAAGGTTGTCATTATTGGTTCATTTTTGTTTCATTGCTTAAAGGAAAAATGCTCAGAACTATAAATTTAAAACACACTATCTAACAAGTGGTGCTGTATTATACAAGGGATATAATTCAATTATTATGTAGTATAATTTAACAGTCAGGAAGGTGAATCAAAGAACTTTTGCATGGCTCTAAAATGTGTGCAAGGAGCCTATCAAAGGTAGAGAAGTTTTAATGCTAAGTCTGTTTTCATTGTAAGACTATTGCTTTGTTTAGGTTTAGTCAATGTCTATCAGTGTCTGTGCTATAAAATTTGAAATAAAAGCTGTAAATTAAATCCAGATATCTGTAATAATTGTAGAAGTAAAGCATAAAACAGTATGCACACTGAGAGATTTGAACAGTGACTGACAAATGGGGAGAAATAGCCAAGTAATGGGACACTGGAATAGCTGCATGGGCGGGGGTGGGACTGAGTGGGTGGGGCAACAGAGGGGGTGGGGCTGAATGGGCGGGGCTTGGGTTTGCACCCCCCTGCAAAAAATCCTGCGGGCTCCCTTGCAGACACGTTAACACCTCAGGCAACCTTCAGGAAATCCATTACAATATTGGGTTACAAAACTATTTGCAGTGTCATTTTTTTATGCCCATTAAATGTTTCAGAATGCAGATACTTCCTTTTCATTTGACCTGCCCAGTACAGAATTCATTACAGTGCCACTTCAGGCCATAAACTACTTGAGTAGTATGATTACTAATTGTCTGCAGTTTAGTGTAGTCCAAACACTAACACTGCACATAACTCAGAAGTTAAGTTTAAGGCCTTCCTCTGCTGAAAATCCTGTAAGGATAAAAATAATAAGGGTAGTACCCCTCTCTGCAATGTTCAACACACTGCTATATGTAACCAAGTTGTTTACTTACAATATTGCTTACTATGTCATTAATCAGCGAAACATAGCAATGTTTCATAATATTAGCATTTCTTTGAACAACAAGGAGATAAAATGTAACAAATTAAATACCTTGCTTATCATCTATTTAATGCAACAGGGATATGGAGTATGCTCTTTGTAATGTCTCCTAGACATATCCTCTCTCAGACAATCTAACAATAATCTCTTTGGAAATAATTTTTAAAGTTACTCTATCCTGAATATAATCTCCAAGCTCTGAGAAAAAAGAAGTTATTGTTAAGGCAAACAAGGCATGTGTTATTGCATGTACATGGATAGAATTCCCTGTAGCCCGATTCCATGCTTGACAGACGTGCTCAAACTGCTGACATCAACCATAATGAAAAAAAAATCTTTGTCCCACTTAACACTATAAAGCTTATTATATCACAAACTTTATTTACATGTTAACCAAGGTAGAGCACTGATCTCAATGAACCATTTTCAGGTTTAGACCTAGATTACAGGGTTAAAATAAACTAATATACAAATATAGTAGATATTTATAGAAAAAGTTCAGATAAAGCAACATGTTATAGAGGAGTTACGTCATTCACAAGACTTTAAAAGTATAATTAAATAAAAAATGTTCAGATGTCAAATAGTTATTTACAGCATACATACATTAATCATACAAGGGGAAATGTTCAAGCTGATATGATCTATCATTGTAATATTGTTATGGCCTTTTACAATTAATTAATTATTCTGTTTGTAAAGCACATATTTTTTAACTATACCAAGCACTGCAGAATCATTCTGTCCTAATATATTTGGTGCTTTAATTTGGCTAGTAGTTACAGAACTTAAGGCGCTTGAACTTGGTTGATAGTTGCAGAACTTGAAACAATCTATATTTATAACACTTATACAGTCAAGCGAGAGCAGACCTAGAGGTTTTAATTTGTGAAAAGAAAAAAGAAATAGAATAGTCTTGAACAGTTTCCTGTTAGCATTTAGTACTTTGAATGCAGTTTCAGATAAGATGTTACACACACAAAAGTTAGTGCTCTAAATATAGATTCAAAGAGGTTGGTGCTAGTCTAACTTAAATATTATAAATATGCCTTTATTTAGTAACTTTTCTGTCCAATGTTTACCTTTGTTATCAGAAGAATCTGAATTTCATTCACATAATTTCTTTGTCTTTCATTAGCATTGTTCAGGAGATGCACTGCATTTGACATGTGTGTTTATACAGTGTCAAGAAGCATTTTTTCAGCCCATCTGCTTGTAAAGTAGTTACGTGTTACTTTACTAATGTGTTTTACTTGTGACAGACTGTTGTAGCATGATCATGAAATCCACAAAGTCTACAGATTCTATTAAATGCTTTATGATTTTCTTTCTCTAGCATGAAGTCATAATGCTTGTAATGGGTGTGTTTTTACCTGCTCATTTATTGCCAGGTGCTATCTTGCCTGCTTTGTGGTCACCAAGATTTTCTCATTTATTTTATTTTTAATGCTAATATTTAATGTTCTGTTTCTCTCTTAGAACATCAATTCTTACATATTTCGAGCTTTAAGTTATGCATTTATTCTGACCCATGAGAATGTTCACTCATCCTGCACACATCAACATCTTATATACTTCTCTTAAATGTCTGCCTCTGACCTAGTCATTCTTGATTCCACACACAATTCTCTCTCTGTTAAAGAAACAATTACATTTCCAAACTCACAGTCCTGAAGTCTGTGTTTAAGTCTAAAGTGCATTACTTGCAGATATATTGAAAGGGCATTTATAAAATGCATTCAGACTCTTAACTGTAAAATAAAGATAATCAATCAACTGAGTTTCACCCGGTGCGATCATGTGTAATTAATTTACTGCTGCCATGGGTAATAGGTTGCTCATGGATACTTTTTATTGCATGCTGAATTGTAATAAACAGTAATCACAAAGGTGCCCTCTCTTACTCCAAGTGGTTATTAAGGTAGACAAAAGGGTCACTAAATCTTTAGCACTTTCCACTTGAGCTGTATATCCTTGTCTGTAGGACGTAGAGTAGAAGTCTGGTTACTCATGCTGTGGTTCTGACAGTGAAGTTGATGAACAGGTGGTAGCCTCTGGAATAATATTTGTTAATATTTGTATGGATCCTATGCCTACCAGCCATCTAGCTGCCGTCATTCACCCATTCATTCACCATTCTCAAGGGCTGCTCATAGTATGGCCATCCTTCAGCCATGAATGATTTTTTTCCCATTTTTCTGGGTTGCAACTCCTCACCTCATTGGCTGAAATAAAAGGCTTGCTATGCTTTTCCCCATTATTCATGCCCCAAGAAGGCTGCCTTGCAAACGCATCTGGACAAAGTCAAACACATTCCGTGGCCCTAATAATGCAGGCCATTCACCTCTCTCTCTGTCTCTCTAGTACGCAACAGCACTGCAGTGGGCTAGACTGCCTCCTATTCCATAGGATGGACGTGCTGACACTGTCCACTTGATTCCATCCCATACCATATGGTTCCCCAAGTTCCCAAGTCTCTAATTGATCTCACGCTGTCTGGGACATTCATCCCTTTATGCCACATAGCCAATCCAGGATACATGGGTGTCATCAAATCCTGCATGTCTAGACTCAACTAAGTGAATGATTTCAGCAAAATCCATGTTAGTCACATGCTGCACCTTTTTTTTTTTTTTTTTTTGAGATTACATAGAATTGGCATAAGGAAGTCTTCCCTTTATCCTCAAGGTTAAGCAATCCCTGAGTTGGCATACTAAATGCAGGCAGGGTTGTTGCAGGACAGCTCAGGATGCAGAAGGCTAAATACTTTCATGTGTGTTATTTGAAAAATACATTTTCTGGCACTGACATAATTTTTCTGATGGTTTGTGTTCTAATGCGTGTCACAGATTAGTAACTAGATATCTATTGGTTCCTATGTTTCTGTCTTTAGAAGCAGGGCAATCTCTTTTGAAAATTAGGAAATGCAGGTCAGTATGCATCATAGAAGGATTCAGCAAGGCTACATTTTGTCTTTTTCATAAAATCAATAGTTGTTTGGCCAAAAGGTAGACTAAAAAGGTAGGATATGAATAGCATTTGAGCTTTTGTATCATCTATTTCACACACTTAACCCATGCATGCCTTCTAAAGATCATACCCTTCACGTAGCTCTAGAAGAAGCAACAACCAAATCAGTAGAGCATTCCATTGTACGGACAGTTTTTATATACATTTTTGACAAATAGTTGTCTTTAAAACCTAATATTTTCTACCAAGTATCTTGACCCTGTCACAAAGTGAATCCTATTAAGTATCACAAAGGCTAAATAATTATATGCCATTTCCAAATCTATCCAAAAACACTACCCGTTTTTCAAGTTTGCCAATAAGCAGAAATGTGCTATCCTTGAAAACTGAAAGCAGTACACAAATTAGATGGGCCAGCCTTTAAATTAACATTCAAACCTTAACCTTTCTTTTACAGCTTTATATGGAAAATGTACAGATTTGTGTACTGGAGCCTGTGTGTCTGGCTATAAACTGTTATGCTTCAATAACTCCTTGAAAATGCTAAATATAGATGGGTTTCTACCATTAAGACTCTGGTAGATAATGCCTTATTGGTGAAGACAGATCAGGAGTAAACCAGCTAAACAACTCTCCTATGTTATTCACTGTTTCATTAAAGGTGATATTCTGGAGGGGAGAGAACCAGAAAAATTTAGGAGTATATGGTCAGATATATTGAGGAGAATGCTTAATAAAATATTTCCCTCATAAAAGAGAAGAAAAGGGACTCCTTTTTTATTATTTCTTGATCATTTGAAGGTACCAATGAAGGCTCACATTTAGTAAGGATAGATATGTCTAAACACTGGCTTTTCTAGATGACCAGCACAGATGCATATTGCTGCTTCAAATTTGTCAGCGTAAACACTTATAGGCTTCTCCAAAATGTCAGGTAGTTTTTCTTAGTTAAATATGAATGTAACACATTCATATGCCTTAAATTATTTAAATCTAGAGCAATAATCAACAATGTGATCAGTACTCAAGCAAAACAAGGATTGTGTGGGTAAGTAGTTTGATGCTCTTTGCCTACCAAAAGTACACTTGTTAATTTTGAAACTGACAATTTCTTGAACATCTTTGGGTGTAATGAAGAAATGACAAAAAATTGACATTTTTAGAAAACAATAAATACAATACTAACCAGTACACTATTTATCTGTAGCAACCAAGGGAAACAGTGGCATTCAGAAACAGGATAAAGGACTGAAGAGGGTGAACAACATGGGATATATGATAGTGTTTCACTTTATCTAAATCAGTACCTTAGTTGGTACAGGCCCTGTGCTAGTTCTTTGCAAAGTTAGCTGCTAACCAGAAAACCATATAGAAGTGGATAAGCCCAAATGCTGTAATTTATTATTAAAGTAACCATCCCAGAAGATAATCAAGGATATAATCAGAAAAGGCTGTATTTATTTATTTATTTATTTATTTAAGTAAACAATGTTTCTCCCCCATTGTTGCTGACCATCAGCCTTCTTTTCCTTTCCTCAAAAGATATCATAAGGCAGCCATCAGAGTTTTGTAGTTAGGGCCCTATTCCAATCCTTTGTGGCTGATCAAAACATTTGCATTACTGCAGGAATATACTATGCAGTCCTCTGGCACATGTGCATTCTTCCACAAACACATACTTATAAAGGTTACCGTCACTGGCTTGAAACAGCAAGCCCATATCTCCTTGCCCTGTAGCTATTGTTGTCATGCAAGTCTCCACTTGAACATCAGAAATTTGGCTGATCAGGACACCATTTCCCTGCCACCAGGATGGAAGAACTAGCATACACCAGTGACTCACACCCCACCTGCCTAACTCTTCCAATGTCCATGGGCCCTGACAACAGACCAGGTTGCCTGATTATCAATGCCAAATATGGCCTATCTGAATCCCTACTTAAACTCTTTAATCTAAGCCTCTCCACTGGTTACGTTACTGAAACCTGGAAAACAGCTATTGCAATGCCATTACACATCGGTGGCCCAACCACTGACCCTGGTAACTATAGACCCATTAGTCTCACTAGCCTCAGATATAAAGCTATGGACCACATTATCTCAGACTTCATTAATATGGGCATTGAAAATCTCTCAACCCAACAGCGTCATCATTTTGGCTTTATAATAGGCAGGTCATTCCTCTTTAACCTCATTAACTTCTTTGAAAAAGTAAATGAAACAGTGGATAATGGTTATAAATTGCATGCAGCATATCTAGACATAGTCAAGACCTTTGACACCATTCCCCATACAATCATTATTGATAAATTTGTAAATCTGAATATAAATTCTTACGTTGTACAATTGATAGCTAACTGGTTGTCTGATAGAACCCATGTGGTTAGAGTAGCAGGTGCCACTTCTGAAAGCAAAACAGTTACCAGCTGTATACTGCAAGGCTCAGTTTTTGGTCCCTCTCCTGTTTGGCATATACTTCTCAGACATTCATGTCAGTTCTTCTGGAGTATGATTAAGTTTGCAGATAACTGTAAAGTGGATGTTATTCAAGCTTCAACTGTCTCACAATTGCTCCAACATGGCTTAGACCAGGTTAACAACTGGTGCAAGACAATGGCCTCAAATTAAACGTAAAAACTGTAGCATTGTTCATTTTGGTAAACAAAACAATTTCAGTTACCGTATAGGAGATGTGCCCCTCCAATCAGACACTGTTGTGAGGAATCTGGGTACTTTTGCTGACAATTTCTTATTATTTAACCATGATGTCTACATAGCAGTTCAGAAAGTCTTATCTGGCCCATGTAATTTCCAAAGACATCTCCACTCGATCCAAAGACGTTTTAATTCTCCTTAACTCGTATCTTACTAAACCCATTATTAAATAAAATGTACCCTTTGGCATGTATTTATCTAAATATGTTACACAGCTTGAGAAACCTAAGAGATTCATAACTAAAAAGATCTGTGGTCTCCAAAATCTTAGTTATCAAGAGAGCTAGGCAACTCTTTCTCTGTGCTCTCTCTTACAGACTCCTCCATGGATATCTATGGCTAGACTTTTCTGGCATGAAAGATCTAACCCTGTTTGATCTCCTATTCCTTCACAGAACTAATGGTACATCAAATACTCAGTTAAAGGAACTAAACCTTCATCAGCACATAAATAAGACATACTGGTGTGAGATATTCAAACTTCCACTACATGCCAAGCAGAGAAGCACCCTTAACACCTTCAAGATAAACCTAGTGAATTGGATGGGCAGTCTCAAATTCTCTTTTCTGGTCTATCTTGTCTTGCCCTCCTTGAAGCTAGAGATAAATTTTGAATAAAATGTTTTTTTGTCTAGGCCTGAAATGGTCTGCAGATTGATTGTCTGGTACACCTAGTATGAAGCTAAGCCAACAGTCAAACTAAGGTTGCCTTGGTCCTTTACAGATCATCTTCTCCTTACACAGCCAATTTCATATATATTTATCTTTCTGTTTTTCCAAGTCTCTATACAGAAAGCAAATAATCACAAAATCATAGACTACAAGTATGAAGCAATGAGCAAGTCTGACATTGTTAAAAGTGAACATTAAGTCATCCATGTTTAATTATATGCTAATTTCAAGAGACAGTTGTATTAGCAGTGTGGGGTAAGTACAACTCCCCATCAGAGGTGGATTTTTTGCCCACTCCACAAAATAAACTGTCATCATCTTCTTTTGGCTGTTCCCGTTAGGGGTTGCCCCAGTGGATCATCTGTTTCCATTTCTTTCTGTTCTCTGCATCATGCTCTTTCACTCCAACTGCCTGCATGTCCTCTCTCACCACTCCATAAACCTTATCTTAGGCCTTCCTCTTTTCCTCTTACCTGGCAGCTCCATCCTTAGCATCCTTTTCCCAATATACCCAGCATCCCTCCTCAGCACATGTCCAAACCAACTCAATCTTGCCTCTCTTGCTTTGTCTTCAAACTGTCCAACCTGAGCTGACCCTCTAATATACTGATTCCTAATCCTGTCCATCCTAGTCACACCCAGTGCAAATCTTAACATCTTTAACTCTGCCACATCCAGCTCTGACTCCTGCCTTTTTGCCAATGCTACCGTCTTCAACCCATATAACATAGCTGGTCTCACTACCCTCTTGTAAACCTTCCCTTTCACTCTTATTGGTACCCGTCTGTCACAAATCACTCCTGACACTCTTCTCCACCCATTCCACCCTGCCTGTACTCTCTTCTTCACCTCTCTTCCACACTCACCATTACTCTGAATTGTTGATCCCAAGTACTTAAACTCATCCACCTTTACCAACTCTACTCCCTGCATCCTCACCATTCCTCTACCCTCCCTCTCATTTATACACATATATTCTGTTTTAGCCCTGCTGACCTTCATTCCTCTCCTCTCTAAAGCATATCTCCACCTCTCCAGGGTCTCCTTAACCTGGTCCCTACTCTCACTACATATCACAATGTCATCTGCAAACATCATAGTCCATGGGGCCTCCTGTCTAATCTCATCTGTCAACCTGTCCATCACCACTGCAAATAAGAAAGGGCTCAGAGCTGATCCTTGATGTAATCCCACCTCCACCTTAAACGTATCTGTCACTCCCACCGCAGTCCTCACCAATGTCTCACTACCCTTGTACATATCCTGTACCACTCTTACATACTTCTCAGCCACTCCCGACTTCCTCATACAATACCACAACTCCTCTGTAGGCACCCTGTGATATGCTTTCTCTAAGTCCACAAAGACACAATGCAACTCCTTCTGACCTGCTCTGTATTTCTCCAACAGCACTCTCAGAGCAAATATTGCATCTGTAGTGCTCTTTCCTGGCATGAAACCATACTGCTGATCACTAATCATCACCTCCCTTCTTAATCTAGCTTCCACTACTCTTTCCCATAACTTCAAGCTGTGACTGATCAATTTTATCCCTCTGTAGTTACTGCAGCTCTGCACATCACCCTTATTCTTAAAGATAGGTACCAAAACACTTTTTCTCCACTCCTCAGGCATCCTCTGACTTTCCAAAATTTCATTAAACAATCTGGTTAAAAATTCCACTGCCATTTCTCCTAAGCACCTCCATGCTTCCACTGGTATGTCATCTGGGCCAACAGCCTTTCCATTCTTCATCCTCTTCATAGCTGTCCTTACTTCCTCCTTGCTAATCTGCTTCACTTCCTGATTCACTATCCCCACATCATCCAACCTTCACTCTCTCTCATTCTCTTCATTCATCAGCCCTTCAAAGTACTCTTTCCATCTACTCAACACACTCTCCTTATTTGTGAGTATGTTTCCCTCACTGTCCTTTATCTCCCTTACCTGCTGCACATCTTTCCCAGCTCTGTCCCTCTGTCTAGCCAATCGGTACAGGTCCTTTTCTCCCTCTTTAGTGTCCAATCTCTCATACCACTCTCTATATGCCTTATCCTTAGCCTTTGCCACCTCTCTCTTTGCCATGCGCCTCATCTCGTTATACTCATGTCTACTTTCTTCATCTCTTTGACAATCCCACTTCTTCACCAGCCTCTTCCTCTGTATACTTTCCTGTACTTCCTCATTCCACCACCATGTCTCCTTGCCCTCCTTCCTCTGTCCAGATGTCACACCAAGCACCTTCCTAGCAGTCTCCCTTACTAACTCTGCTGTAGCTACCCAGCTATTCGGTAACTCTTCATTGCCTCCCAGTACCTGTCTTAACTCTTCCCTGAACTCCACCTCACAATCACCCTTTTTTAACTTCCACCATTTAATCCTTGGCACTGCAGTCACACTTCTCCTCCACTTCTTGATCACCAACATCATCCTGCAGACCACCGTTCTATGCTGCTTAACTACACTTTCCCCAGTCACCACTTTACAGTCTCTAATCTCCTTCAGACTGGCCCTCCTACATAGGATATAATCCACCTGTGTGCATCTTCCTCCACTCTTGTATGTCACCCTATGCTCCTCCCTCTTCTTAAGATACGTATTCACCACAGCCATGTCCATCCTTTTCGCAAAATCCACAATCATCTGACCTTCTGCATTCCTCTCCTTAACACTATACCTACCCATCACTTCCTCATCCCCTCTGTTCACTTCACCAACATGCCCATTGAAGTCCGCTCCAATCACTAGTCTCTCACCCTTGGTACACTCACCACCACTTCATCCAACTCACCACCACTTCATCCAACTCACTCCAAAATTGTTCTTTCTCATCCATTGCACACCCAACTTGTGGAGCATATGCACTAACAACATTCATCATTACACCATCAATTTCAAGCTTCATAAACATCACTCTATCAGACACTCTCTTCACCTCCAAAACACTCTTGGCATACTGTTCCCTTAGGATAATCCCTACCCCATTTCTTCTGCCATCCACACCATGATAGAACAAAATAAACTGTAATAGAGTTAAAGTTTCATTTTTTACTGTATTGTGTCAATATTGTACTTAGTTTATTTACTGTGCAGCAAATGTATGTTATGCAGACTTAAATGTTACTATTAAGGCAGTTTAAAGGTTCAGCTGCCTTCAAGAATGGTAAATTGTAAACAGCAAATTAAGTGGCCTTAAATAGGCTAATAAAAGTCTTTTAAAGGTTTAGTGTTTCCTGCAATGGTAAAATCATTTGCAGTAACTGCATTCATATGACAAGTTGTTCCAAGAAAAATAAGCTGACCTTAGGTCAAACTTCACTGCAACTACAGGTAATCTTAAATAGTTTCAAATGAAAGTCAGTCTACAAAAAATATGGCTTCTGTGTCTAATATGCATCCTGCCCAGAACAGAAGAATAAAAGAAAGTACTTTTTTTAGTTTTCTCTCTTTAATATACAGATGCTCCAGCCTCCACACTTAATCAAGAGGCACTTAGAATGAAATAAATTAAATTTACCATCTTCTACTCTAATTGGAACATATAATTTATTCTTCCATCATGCAGACAGAGATGATTTAGTTATACAGCTTGAGTTTGAGTTGGCATTGCTTTAGAATGCCAACAGCTCCAGTGAAGTTTGATCCAAGGTCAACATGTACATTGTGGCAAAGCTTGCTCGATGAAAACAATTACTGAAATGAATTTATAGCACTTCAGCTTAAGCAGATTTAGTTTAAGGAAATTCTCACTAGCAAAGCATGAATTTGTTCATTTAATGTTTTAGATTAAACGTGTGATAATAAAGAAGCCTATTTTTCTCATCAAGCCTAGTCCTTAAATGAATTTACTCTTTGAGGTTCATGTACCCCTACCCTGAA